>NW_027921488.1:0-227 GCF_054177405.1 Leptonychotes weddellii
GTGATACCGTCTGGTTTTTTTCCCAAGCATATTAACATCCTTGAATTTGCCTACCCCCTTGCATAGCCTCTTTTGCTCCACATCGCTTCTTCTTCCTCTTTTTTTTTTTTTAAAGATTTTATTTATTTATTTGACAGAGATAGAGAGAGAACACAAGCAAGGGGAGCAGCAGAGTGAGAGGGAGAAGCAGGCTTCCCGCGGAGCAGGGAGCCCGACGCAGGTATCGA
>NW_027921489.1:0-227 GCF_054177405.1 Leptonychotes weddellii
AGCCAAGTCTCTGAATCCTAACACAGATAGCCAAAATCCAATATGCCACATCCAAAAGGAGGTGAGAAGAACAGGAGGGCATGTGGTTTCCATGTGCTCACTCGTCTAGAACTCTACAACACCATTTCGAGATAGACCAAACTGTTCAAAAATCCACAGGGTGATGTGCATTTAATTTAAGTAACATCGGTGAGTCTTAGGGATGATAATGGCTTTTCCAATTCAGT
>NW_027921490.1:0-227 GCF_054177405.1 Leptonychotes weddellii
ATTTTGCTTACTGCCTACTTATAGAAACCAATTCCCTGAAAATTAACAGATTTCTCCTTGTTAATCAGTGTTGCTCAGTGTTGCAGGGCAAAAAACAATCTAAGTCAACCGACCTTTGAAAATATCTTTTAGTCAGAAATTTAGCCCCAATGGGGAGAAACACAAGTGGTGCTTATACCCCCCGAAAAAGTGGTTTTTTAAAAATTTTTTATTGTTACGTTAATCAC
>NW_027921491.1:0-227 GCF_054177405.1 Leptonychotes weddellii
CCCATCAGCTAACGGCGCGGGGGCCTGCAGATGTGACTCACAGGGTCAGTCCCGTCGCCCCTCTTGGACAGCAGTACTAACGGGATGAGTCACACCTCGGGGTGGCTGGGGAACCGCTGGCCTGGTAGCCGAGGAGAGGGACCCCAGGGCATGGGAGCATGGGACCCAGAAAACATGGGGCCCTGGGGAGTGAGAGAGCACCCGAGTGAGTGGGTTCTGAGGCTGCA
>NW_027921492.1:0-1373 GCF_054177405.1 Leptonychotes weddellii
AATGTTCCATGGGCACTAGAGAAGAATGTGTATTCCATTGCTTTGGGATGGAATGTTCTGAATATGTCTGTGAAGTCCATTTGGTCTAGTGTGTCATTTAAAGTCTTTATATCCTTGTTGATCTTTTGCTTAGACGACCTGTCCATTTCAGTGAGGGGGGTGTTAATGTCCCCCACTATTATTGTATTGTTGTCGATGTGTTTCTTTGCTTTTGTTATTAATTGCCTTATATAATTGGCTGCTCCTATGTTAGGGGCATAGATATTTACAATTGTTAGATCTTCTTGTGGATAGACCCTTTAATAGGATATAGTGTCCTTCCTCATCTCTTATTACAGTCTTTGGTTTAAAATCTAATTTGTCTGATATAAGGATTGCCACCGCAGCTTTCTTTTGGTATCCATTTGCATGGTAAATGGTTTTCCACCCTCTCACTTTCAATCTGGGGGTGTGTTTGGTTCTAATATGAGTCTCTTGCAGACAGCATATCGATGGGTCTTGTTTTTTAATCAAGTCTGATAGCGTGTGTCTTTTGATTGGGGCATTGAGCCCATTTACATTCAGGGTAACTATTGAAAGATAGGAATTTAGTGCCATTGTATTGCCTGTCAGGTAACTGTTACTGTATATTGTCTGTGTTTCTTTCTGGTCTATGTTGCCTTTAGGGTCTCTCTTTGCTTAGAGGACCCCTTTCAATATTTCTTGTAGGGCTGGTTTTGTGTTTGCAAATTCCTTTAGTTTTTATTTGTCCTGGAAGCTTTTTATCTCTTCTTCAATTTTCAATGACAGCCTAGCTGGGTAGAGTATTCTTGGCTGCATATTTTTCTCTGTGCTCTGAATATATCCTGCCAGTCCTTTCTGGCCTGCCAGGTCTCTCTGGATAAGTCTGTTGCCAATCTAATGTTTCTACCATTTTAGGTTACATATCTCTTCTCCTGAGCTGCTTTAAGAATTTTCTCTTTGTCTATGAGACTCGTAAGTTTTACTATTAGGTGTTGGGGTGTTGACCTATTTTTATTGATTTTGAGAGGGGTTCTCTGTGCCTCCTGGATTTTGATGCCTGTTTCCTTCACCAAATTAGGGAAGTTCTCTGCTATAATTTGCTCCATTATACCTTCTGCCCCTCTCTCTCTTTCTTTTTCTTCTGGGATCACAATTGTTCTAATGTTGTTTCATCTTATGGTATCGCTTATCTCTCGAATTCTGCCCCCCTGATCCAGTAGTTGTTTATCTTTCTTTTTCTCAGCTTCTTTATTTTCCATCATTTGGTCTTCTATATCACTGATTCTCTCTTCTGCCTCATTTATCCTTGCAGTTAGTTCCCCCATATTTGATTGCACCTCATTAATAACCTTTTTGATTTCAACTTGGTT
>NW_027921493.1:0-227 GCF_054177405.1 Leptonychotes weddellii
GAGTTTGGAGAAGTAGTAATTGGATTAGAAACAGAATGAAATGCTGAAAAGGGAAATGTGGAGGGATAAGTAAGGGAACGGATAAATGCCCAGAAAGCTGCAGTGCTTAAGGTAGGGGAGACCACCAAAAGACAAAGAAATGTGCACTATTGTCTTTTCCTATTTCTAATTTCAGCTTCAATTTCTTGATATCTAAGTATTCAGAACACTGTACACAATCTGTTCCT
>NW_027921494.1:0-227 GCF_054177405.1 Leptonychotes weddellii
TCGTCTTTCAGGGTTCGTCTACCCCTCCGATATCCCCCCCTTCATTCTTCCCCTCCTGCTACCTTCTTTTATTTTTTTCTTAACATATATTGCATTATTTGTTTCAGAGGTACAAATCTGAGATTCAACAGTCTTGCACAATTCACAGCGCTTACCAGAGCACATACCCTCCCCAGTGTCTATTACCCAGTCACCCCATTCCCCCCCCCCCCCCCCCCCCCCCCCCC
>NW_027921495.1:0-227 GCF_054177405.1 Leptonychotes weddellii
CAAAAAGCAGGGCTCTCCCAACTGAACCAGCCAGGCGCCCCTGTACTGCTTTAAAGTCAGACTAAATAATCTTAGCAGTGATATGGTGGGGGGGGACTTCATCACCTACTTTCATAGCTTTAAAACTAAACAAGAACTTTGATCATTGCTTATTAGGTAAATGATATTTGTGTTGGTCCACAACCTAGGCTTTTTTTTTTTATTATGTTGTTAATCACCGTACATCA
>NW_027921496.1:0-227 GCF_054177405.1 Leptonychotes weddellii
CCTGAGATTAAGAATTCCTCATATCAGCGAGATCATATGATACACGTCTTTCCTGATTGACTTATTTCACTTAGCATAATACCCTCTAGTTCCATCCACATCATTGCAAATGGCAAAATTTCATGTTTTTTGTTGGCTGCGTAATATTCCATCGTGTGTGTGTGTGTGTGTGTGTGTGTGTGTGTGTGTACCACATCTTCTTTATCTATTCATCTGTTGATGGACAT
>NW_027921497.1:0-227 GCF_054177405.1 Leptonychotes weddellii
AACCTAAATAAAATGTGAATTTTGTTTAAAAAAAAAAAAAAAACCTTGCTAGATGAGACAAAATCATTCTGGCCATATTTGGAAATGTTTGCTCTTTGAATTATTCTCTAATGATTAGCAACCATTCTTACGTACCAACAATTTTGAGTGTTTGATATATTTTTAAAAATATTATTTTTGTCTGGAAATTTTTCTTTGTATAAATTCACTACTAGCACTCTTCATTA
>NW_027921498.1:0-227 GCF_054177405.1 Leptonychotes weddellii
CCCTGCTTGTGTTCCCTCTCTCGCTGTGTCTCTGTCAAATAAATAAATAAAATCTTTAAAAATAAATAAATAAATAAATAAATAAATAAATAAAATCTAGTTTGTCTGATATAAGTATGGCTATTCTGGCTTTCTTTTGATATCCATTAGCATGATAAATGTTTTTCCATTTCCTCACTTTCAATCTGCAGATGTCTTTAATGAGTGTCTTGTATGCAACATATAGA
>NW_027921499.1:0-227 GCF_054177405.1 Leptonychotes weddellii
TGATTCCATTTTTATAAATATCTATAACAGGCAAATTCATGGAGATAGAAAGTAGATTAGAAGTTACCAGAGGCTGGGGAGAAAGGGGAGTGGGGAAGTGTTGCTTAATGGGTATAGAGTCTCTGGAGTGATGATAAATTTGGGAACTAAATAATGGTGATGGTTGCACAAAGCTGTGAATGTAATGAATGGCACTGCACTAGACACTTAAATATGGTTAAAATGGC
>NW_027921500.1:0-227 GCF_054177405.1 Leptonychotes weddellii
CTGTCCGGGAGTCAGCCCTGCGTGGCATCCATGGGTGGGTGCTGGGGGCCAGGAGGGGCCCACAGACCACATCAGACGTTCTCACAGACTTCCATGACTTCTCTGTGATTTGCCGTCTCTTTCTGGAAGTGGACTTTTGTTCTACTCAGCATCTGTGGTTTTCGATGGATTCTGAAATAGTTAATAAATATTTGGCTTCTTGTTTCAAAATGTTCTGTGTTCCTTTT
>NW_027921501.1:0-227 GCF_054177405.1 Leptonychotes weddellii
GTATGAAGCATTTCCCAGTACTGTGAGAGCATGCATCATTTCAGAGTGACCTTTCCAAATCTTCTTCCTTACCCACTCATTCCCAAAACTGATGTGTGGTAGGACAGGCCAGAACTCTCAGTAGCCATTTACCCACATTACAAAAGAAAAGTGTTTGTCTGTCCCATCCCATCTCTATCAATATCAAGGCTTGGTATTGTTCCCCTAGCCAGGTGTAAAAAACCCAA
>NW_027921502.1:0-227 GCF_054177405.1 Leptonychotes weddellii
ACATCACTTTTTTTTTTTTTTACCTTTCTAAACTTATTTATTTATATTTTATTGTATTTTTATCATTTTACTTTTTTCCTCACAATAAGTGTGCTCTTTAATCCATATCCCTTATTTCTCCCATCCCCCCATCCACCATCCCGCTGGTAACCATCAGTTTGTTCTCTATAGTTCAAAGCCTGTTTCTTGCTTTGTGTGTGTCTTTTTTTTTTCCTTTGCTCATTTGT
>NW_027921503.1:0-1373 GCF_054177405.1 Leptonychotes weddellii
CAGAGAGTTGTTGCTATTCCTTTCTTCGATCTCCTGTTGAGTTTGTAGGTGTTCAGAATGGTTTGATCCCTATCCAGCTGAATTCCTGAGAGGAGACGAAATCCAGGTCTCCTACTCCTCCGCCATCTTGCTCCGCCCCCCGATGGTCACTTAATTTTGAACTCATTCTTTACTCTTCTCCCCTTCACATTTCAGTATTTGGTATCATATTTTATATCCTCTTATTTTATGCATACCTTGATTGACTTTTACAGAAACACTTATTTTTACTGCTTTTGTGTTTTTTATTTTTCATATTCTTACTTATAGTCTTTCCTTTCCATTCAAAGGGACCTCTTTAATATTTCTTTTAGAGCTATTTCAGTGGTTATGAAATCCTTTAGTTTTGATTGTCTGAGAAACTACCTCTCCTTCAATTCTGAATAACAGCCTTACTAGATAAGAGTATTCTTGGATACAGATTTTTCCCTCCACACTTTGAATACATCATGCCACTCCCTTCTGGAAAATCACCTTATAGCCTTATGGGGTTTCCTTTATATGTAACTATCTTTAATTCTCTTGTAACTTTTAAAATTCTTTATCACTATTTTTTGCCACTTTAATTACTATGTGTCTTGGTGTGGACCTCTTTGGGTTGAATTTGTCAAGGGCTCTCTGTGCCTCCTGGAACAAGATGTCTGTCTCCCTCCCCAGATTTGGGAAGTTTTCAGCTATTATTTTTTCAAGTACATTTTCAGCCTCTCTTTTTTTCTCTTCCCCTTCAAGGATCCCTAAAATGTGAATGTGATTATGCTTAATGGAGTCACTGAGTTATTTAGGTGTATTCTCATTATGCCGTATTTGTTTGTCTCTCCCTTGTTCAGCTTGATTGCTTTCCATTCTATCCTCTGGGTCACTGATACATTCCTCTGCTTCCTGTAACCTACTATTCAATCCATCCATTGTATTTTTAATTTCATTTATTGAGTTCTTCATCTCTGGTATGTTATTTTAATCTCTTTGTCCAGGGTCTCACTGATACCGTCTACTTTTTTCCAAAGTCCAGTGAGTATCTTTATAATCATTAAATTCTCTATCAGGCATATTATTTCTATTCCACTTAGATCTCCTGCTGTGATTTTGCCATGTTCTTTCATTTGGGACAAATTCTTCTATCTCATTTTGTCTACCTCTCCATTTTTATGTGTTAGGAAAGTCATTTATATCCTTTGCTCTTAAAAGTAGTGGCTTTACAAACTGTGGAAAGAGCCAAGATGTCCATCGACAGATGAATGGATAAAGAAGATGTGGTATATATATACAATGGAATATTATGCAGCCATCAAAAGGAATGAGATCTTGCCATTTGCAACGACGTGGATGGAACTGGA
>NW_027921504.1:0-227 GCF_054177405.1 Leptonychotes weddellii
AGAGCTAGCTAAGGTCATCCGTGAAGGTGGCTACACTAGACACAGATTTCCAGCGTAGACAAAGCAGCCTCCTACTGGCAGACGATGCCGTGTAGGACTCTCATCCCTAGAGACAAGTCAGTGCCTGGCTTCAAAGCCTCAGAGGACAGGCTGACTCCTGTTAGGGGCTAAGGCAGCTGTTGCCTTCAAGGGGGAGCCCGTGGTCAGTGACCATTCTGAGACTCCTC
>NW_027921505.1:0-227 GCF_054177405.1 Leptonychotes weddellii
CTCTCTCAAATAAATAAATAAAATCTTTAAAAAAAAAAGTTTGCTTGTTCCTCTTCTTACACCCAAGTATTCTGTCCTTTTCACTTCATTCGTGAACATTTTTCATCCAAACCATGACCAAAAATAACAATTGTACACAAAAATGTCTGAATTGTAACAGTGATGGTTTTCTTTTCCTAAATATGTTTGTTTACCATCCTCATAAGTAAGAAAAGCTTTTTCCACTG
>NW_027921506.1:0-227 GCF_054177405.1 Leptonychotes weddellii
TGAAGAAAAGTTAAAATATCAAGTGACTTTAGTAATAATGGAGTATTTATTAAACATAATATCAGTAGCCATTTAAAAATGTGCCAATTCTATATGTTTCATAAAAATAATCTCTAAGATGCAAGTAAAACTGTAAATTAACAAAGGCACCATAGGGGAAGGGAGGGAAAACTGAATGGGAAGAAATCAGAGAGGGACACAAACCATGAGAGACTCTGGACTCTGGG
>NW_027921507.1:0-227 GCF_054177405.1 Leptonychotes weddellii
ACATATTGAATGGAGCACTGGGTGTTATAGCAAACAATGAATCATGGAACACTACATCAAAAACTAATGATGTAATGTATGGTGACTAACATAACATAATAAAATAAAATTAAAAAAATAAATAAATAAAATGGAGCACCTACTTCAGGGGGCTGTTTGAAACTAAATAAAGTAGTACTTGTGGTACTGTTAGATCGGCACTTGGATCACAGCGATCACTAAGTATT
>NW_027921508.1:0-227 GCF_054177405.1 Leptonychotes weddellii
CACCTTTTCTCACTCTCTAGCTTTCTTGCTCTGAAGGAAGCCAGCTCCCATGTCAAGCAGCCCTGTGGGGAGGCCCGTGTGGCAAGGAACTAATCTCTCCAGCCAACAGCCTACAAGAACCTGAGGTCCTTGGTCCAGGGGCCCTCAAGGAACTGAAGCCTGCCGACAGCCTTGTGAGTAAGCTCGGAAGTGGACCTTCCGAGGCCCGCAGACAGCCTATGTGTGAG
>NW_027921509.1:0-227 GCF_054177405.1 Leptonychotes weddellii
GTAAAACACCCAGTGCTCCATGCAGAATGTGCCCTCTTTAATACCCATCACCAGGCTAACCCAATCCCCCCAACCCCTTCCCCTCTAGAACACTAAGATTGTTTCTTTGAGTCCATAGTCTCTCATGGTTCATCTCTCCCTCCGATATCCCCCCTTCATTCTTCCCTTCCTGCTATCTTCGTCTTTTTTTTTTTTAACATATAATGTATTATTTGTTTCAGAGGTAC
>NW_027921510.1:0-227 GCF_054177405.1 Leptonychotes weddellii
AAGAGGGAGAGGGAGAAGAAGACTCCCTACTGAGCAGGGAGCCCACTGCAGGGCTTGATCCCAGGACCCTGAGATCATGAACTGAGCTGAAGGCAGACGCTTAACTGACTGAGCCACCCAGACACCCCTGTATATTGATGTTTAAAACAGTCCCAACTTACTAGATTGCTTGTAGAGCTTATAAACAATATAATCCTACCGAATCTCCATATTTACTATCATTATAC
>NW_027921511.1:0-227 GCF_054177405.1 Leptonychotes weddellii
TAAATAAAATCTTTAAAAAAAAAAAAAAAAGAGTGGTAGAATGAGAACAATAATCTGCTGTCAAAACTACCATTCATTAATGTTGTGACCCTGGTAACTCATTTTACTTCCTAAGACCTGTTCTAGTACTGATATTTTTATCCTGTTAAAATGTCAAAGGCATTTAACTTTTTATTAGTGTGGACATAACACACACAGGCGTGCATGTGTCCGTTCTCCATTATGGA
>NW_027921512.1:0-227 GCF_054177405.1 Leptonychotes weddellii
TTATTTATTTTTTATTTATTTATTTATTTTTATTTTTATTTTTATTTTTTAAAGATTTTATTTATTTATTTGAGAGAGAGAATGAGATAGAGAGCATGAGAGGGGGGAGGGTCAGAGAGAGAGGCAGACTCCCTGCTGAGCAGGGAACCCGACGTGGGACTCGATCCCGGGACTCCAGGATCATGACCTGAGCCGAAGGCAGTCGCTTAACCAACTGAGCCACCCAG
>NW_027921513.1:0-227 GCF_054177405.1 Leptonychotes weddellii
TTTCTATGTAAAAAAAAAAAAAAAAAATGCAATTCTAAAAGAACAGCTAGCAAAATGTCAAAACCACCAGAAACTCCAAGGGAGAAATTTAAAAGCAAAGCTAGTCTATTTTAAATGACAGGCTGAGATAAGGGAGGAATGGCTTTCTGGTGTCCAGTGAGATGTTGTGATTATTAATGTTGGAAGCAAATCTTTTTCACGATGTTTCATCCTATTTAAGCCTTCTA
>NW_027921514.1:0-1373 GCF_054177405.1 Leptonychotes weddellii
TCTCAAATAAATAAATAAAATCTTTAAAAAAAAAAAAGAAATTACTTAAATAAAACAAAATAAAGGGGCGCCTCGGTGGCTCAGTCAGTTATGCGTCTGCCTTCGGCTCAGGTCATGATCCCAGGGTCCTGGGATCGAGCCCCACATCGGGCTCCCTGCTGGGTGGGGAGTCTGCTTCTCCCTCTGCCTCTTCCCCCTCTACCAGCTTGTGCTCTCTCTCTCTCTCAAATAAATAAATAAAATCTTTTAAAAAATAAAATAAAATAAAATCTTTAAAAAAAAACATGCTGTCCTTAGTATATGAACGTGACATCAATGACCCATTAGCAGTAGGATGGCCTTTGGAGTGGTTTTGCCAGTAGGGATGAGGCTACACCCAGTCTTTAAGTCTCATTCCTTGTGACCGTGGGCAGCCATTTTCCAGCCAGGATCGGACCTCGGAAGGGAGCAAAGCTAATTGAGCCACAGAGTCCCCTCTCTTGTCCCCAAGCTCTAACCACCTCAGCTCACCAGCCAGAAGTGCTTCCGGCTCCAGGAACATGGGCTCTGGAGTCTATCTGAATTCAAATCCTGACTCTTCTTACTAACTTGGGTAAATTACTTAACCCTTCCATGCCTCGATTTCTTCATCTGTAAAATGAAACCAACAGTAGCGCTTCTCTCTTAAGATTGATGTGAGGATTTTTTTAAAGATTTCATTTATTTATTTGAGAGAGAGAGAAAGCTAGAGAGCAAGCACGATTGAGGGGAGGGACAGAGGGAGAAGAAGACTCCCCGCTGAGCAGGGAGCCCGATGTGGGGCTTGATCCCAGGACCCTGAGATCATGACCTGAGCCAAAGGCAGATGCGTAACTGACTGAGCCACCCAGGCGCCCCAAGCCTGTTGTAAGGATTAAAAGAGAAAATAGGTGTCAAGTGTCTTCTCCAATGACGAAAGCAAGAGGGTATATCTTTTGCCCTGTGGGCTTTGGTTTGCCCTATACCCCAGTGCCAAGCTCTTCTCCATCTTCATTTGGTTGTCAAACTAGATTCCTTGACAGTCATATAATGCCCAGCCCCAGCCCTCACCCCCTGCCCGTCCTGACAATATTACTCAAGTGCTTTTGGGTGGGGATCAGACACTGCCATGGGTGCTGCAAAGAAACATCAAAGAAATATTATCTCTTCCTTCAATGAGCTCAACATTTACCTTGGGAAATGGGCCAAAAAGAAGGTAATTTTGGCACCATACATGCTCTATCGCAGCAAGCACAGCCAAAACCCACTGGGCCTAGGCAGATGCAAGCCCAGCCCCAGGGCTTGTTTTTAACCTAAAGATAAGAAAGCCACAGTGAGGGACGCCTGGGTGGCTCAGTTGTTAAGCGTCTGCCTTC
>NW_027921515.1:0-227 GCF_054177405.1 Leptonychotes weddellii
GTTGTGCACGAACAATGAATCATGGAAAACTTCATCTAGAACTAATGATGTAATGTATGGGGATTAACATAAGAATAAAAAAAAAAAAAAGAAAGATATCCATGGAGCTGGGGCCTCACAAAGAGAGGAGAAAGAAATGGAACAGGTAAAATAATTTGAAAAAATACCAGCAGATAATTTTCCAAATATGTTCACAGACACCAACCCAGAGACCTAAAAGGTCAGGA
>NW_027921516.1:0-227 GCF_054177405.1 Leptonychotes weddellii
TTCCACTGATTTATGTAACTATCCCCCACCAATGCCACAGTCTAGATTACTGTAGTTGCAGAATAAGTCTCAAAAGCGGGGAGTCTGATTCCTCCCATATTATTCTTCTTTTTCAAAATTGTCTTAGTTATTCTAGTTCCTTTGTTCCCATATAAATTTTAGAATAAGCTTCTCTATATCTACAAAAAAGTTTTGTAGGAACTTAGGCAAGAATCACATTCAACTTA
>NW_027921517.1:0-227 GCF_054177405.1 Leptonychotes weddellii
TCAGAAATAAACCCATGCATATACGGTCAATTAATCTATGACAAAGGAGCAAAGAATATACAGTGCAAAAAAAGACAAGCTCTTCAACAAATGGTGCTGGGAAAACTGGACAGCTACATCCAGAAGAATGAAACTGGACCACTTTCTTGCACCATACACACAAATAAACTCAAAATGGATTAAAGACTGCTGGAAGAAAACACAGGCAGTAAGTGATTTTAGATTAA
>NW_027921518.1:0-227 GCF_054177405.1 Leptonychotes weddellii
TTGGTATCATAACTAAAATATCTCTTACCTGTCCCCAGCTTGCTTCATTTCCCTGGCTTCTGAAAGCATTTGAGTTAGGACCCTACCCCTTCCCCTCTGTGAACCACACATTCCTCTTTTTAAAGCGAGGCATTTGAATCCGATGACTCCAAGGCCCTCCAAGTGTGCACTTCAGAAATGAGTCGTGCTATTGACAATGCGTAATTGTTCTGCAGATGGTTTTTGAG
>NW_027921519.1:0-227 GCF_054177405.1 Leptonychotes weddellii
TTTTTTTTTTTTGAAAGATTTTATTTATTTGCTTGAGAAAGAGAGCATGAACAGGGGGAGGGGGGAAGGGACAGAGGAAGAGAGAGAAGCAGGCTCCCCGCCGAGCCGGAAGCCCAATGTGGGGCTCCATCCCAGGACCCCAGGATCATGACCTGAGCCAAAGGCAGACATTTAACTGACTGAGCCACCCAGGTGCTCCTGCCCATTTTTTGACCAGACTATTTGGG
>NW_027921520.1:0-227 GCF_054177405.1 Leptonychotes weddellii
CATTATATGGTTTTCCTTTTTCTGGTCTTGATAGACACCAGAGGAAGGGAAAAATCTGGAAAATAATTGCTAGGAATTCTTGAAATTTCGTCACTTCCTTTTCCACAGCCTCCATTTATAGGTGGTTTCTTCTTATCCTCTTACCTTTAGATAAACTACAAGGGATGGAAAACACTACAGAGAAGCTCTTAGATGGACAACATTTCCATCACGGCCGTAACAAACAG
>NW_027921521.1:0-227 GCF_054177405.1 Leptonychotes weddellii
GAGGGTCAGAGGGAGAAGCAGACTCCCCGCCGAGCAGGGAGCCCGATGCGGGACTCGATCCCGGGACTCCAGGATCATGACCTGAGCCGAAGGCAGTCGCTTAACCGACTGAGCCACCCAGGCGCCCAAGAGAGTGACAGAGTTAAAGGAGAGGTACAATGACAGGGACCCGGGGCACCTTTAGGGATAAGGCGAATAAAAAGGAACCAGCAAGGGAGTAGGAGAAG
>NW_027921522.1:0-227 GCF_054177405.1 Leptonychotes weddellii
TAAAGATACTCACTGAACTTCAGAAAATGGTGGAGGACATTTTTGAGACCCTTTACAGAGATAAAATAAACATATCACAGATGAAGAACTCAATAAATACAATAACAAATAAAATAGATTAAATAAGTAGTAGATTAAAAAAGCAGAAGAATGTATCAGTGTCCTGGAGAATAGAGTACTAGAAAGTAATCAAGCTGAACAGATGAGAGACAAACACTTGATAATGA
>NW_027921523.1:0-227 GCF_054177405.1 Leptonychotes weddellii
AGTGGTGTCCAGAATTGTGAGTGAGAAGGACTTGGAATCCTAGATGCAGGATCCGGTCCCGTGGCATGTGCCCTGGAGCTCAACACCATTCCGATCACTCCCTGAGCCTCTGACTTGGATGGGAGAGGCTGCTCTGTTAGAAGGGGGTCCTTGGTTTCCAAGGGGACCGGTGAAGTCCCCAGTGCCCCAGCTGGTGGCCACTGGTGCTGAAGGACAGAACGATTTTC
>NW_027921524.1:0-227 GCF_054177405.1 Leptonychotes weddellii
AATGGTTATGATACAGTATAATCCTACCAAAACAATAAAAATGTGCTTAAAAAATAGTTTAGTTTTTAAATTTAATTTTATTAAAACAATTTAAATTAAAAATTCAACTCAGCCATATATCAAGTGCTCAACAGCCGTGGTGGTAAGTGCTGATATAGAAACTAGGGCACTGTTTAACTCATAAAGCCAAAAAGTGTAAATATGTCCACCGGCTTGACACTTTTTCA
>NW_027921525.1:0-1373 GCF_054177405.1 Leptonychotes weddellii
TATAGAAGACCAAATGATGGAGAATAAAGAAGCTGAGAAAAAGAGAGATAAATAACTACTGGATCACGAGGGCAGAATTCGAGAGATAAGTGATGCCATAAGACCAAACAATATTAGAATAATTGGGATCCCAGAAGAAGAAAGAGAGAGAGGGGCAGAAGGTATAATGGAGCAAATTATAGCAGAGAACTTCCTAATTTGGGGAAGGAAACAGGCATCAAAATCCAGGAGGCACAGGGAACCCCTCTCAAAATCAATAAAAATAGGTCAACACCCCAACATCTAATAGTAAAACTTATGAGTCTCAGAGACAAAGAGAAAATCCTGAAAGCAGCTCAGGAGAAGAGATATGTAACCTAAAATGGCAGGAACATTAGATTGGCAACAGACCTATCCACAGAGACCTGGCAGACCAGAAAGGACGGGCATGATATATTTAATAGAGCACTAAATGAGAAGAATATGCAGCCAAGAATACTATATCCAGCTAGGTTACCATTGAAAATAGAAGGAGAGATAAAAACTCCAGGACAAACAAAAACTAAAGGAATTTGCAAACATGAAACCAGCCCTACAAGAATTATTGAAAGAGGTCCTCTAAGCAAAGAGAGAGCCTAAAAGTAACATAGACCAGAAAGGAACACAGACAATATACAGTAACAGTCACCTTACAGGCATTACAATGGCACTAAATTCCTATCTTTCAATAGTTACCCTGAATGTAAATGGGTTAAATGCCCCAATCAAAAGACACAGGGTATCAGATTGGATAAAAAAACATGGCCTATTGATATGCTGTCTGCAAGAGACTTATTTTAGACCCAAAGACACCTCCAGATTGAAGGTGAGAGGTGGAAAACCATTTACCATGCTAATGGACACCAAAAGAAAGCTGGGGTGGCAATCCTTATATCAGACAAATTGATTTTAAACCGAAGACTATAATAAGAGATGAGGAAGGGCACTATATCATACTTAAAGTGTCTATCCAACAAGAAGATCTAACAATTGTAAATATCTATGACCCTAACGTGGGAGCAGCCAATTATATAAGGCAATTAATAACAAAAGCAAAGAAACACATCGACAACAATACAATAATAGTAGGGGACTTTAAAACCCCCCTCACTGAAATGGACAGATCATCTAAGCAAAAGATCAACAAGGAAACAAAGACTTTAACTGACACACTGGACCAAATGGACTTCACAGATATACTCAGAACGTTCCATCCCAAAGCAACAGAATACACATTCTTCTCTAGTGCCCATGGAACATTCTCCAGAATAGATCACATCCTAGGTCACAAATCATGTCTCAACTGGTACCAAAAGATTGGGATCATTCCCTGCATATTTTCGGACCACAATGCT
>NW_027921526.1:0-227 GCF_054177405.1 Leptonychotes weddellii
GGAGACGGTGGGGTTCGGGGGGTCGACTCAGGGTTGGGCTGTGTTGCAAGTGTCAGCGAGAGAACAATGGGCATCGATAATGGGGCAGAGAACAATGAAGCGATGGGTCCTGGAGTGAGTCCAGGCTGGTGGGGGGAGGACGGGAGGAGCCTGACACAAGGGGTGGAGGCAGAGAGCCAAGGGCCGGCATCGGAAGGGACACAGTGCAGGATGCAGAGCAGGTGTGG
>NW_027921527.1:0-227 GCF_054177405.1 Leptonychotes weddellii
TGCGCTGGAGGAAGGTCCCAAGCGATATGCACAACATGCATCGAAGTTTGAGAAGCACCGCTCCATGCCGTCCATCAGCACCGCCAGCCAGCCGCCCCTTCTCGGGTAAAGCAACACCTGGCCTAGGAAGGCCCAGCCCTACTTTCCGCTCCTAGCGTGCCCGTGGAGAGCCGGCTGTCTCCGGAGCACAAAGGTAGAGTACCTGGCACAGCACTTTGCAGCCACCG
>NW_027921528.1:0-227 GCF_054177405.1 Leptonychotes weddellii
AAAGAGTAACTTGTTTAACAACATAAGAAAAAAAACCTTAAACACATTTTTTTAATAGTCTTTTTTTTTTTTTTTTTCAATTAAGTAAGCTCTATGCTCCACATGAGGCTTTACCTAATGACCCCAAGATCTAGAGTTGTGTGCTCTACTGACTGAACTAGCCGGACGCCCCTAAGAAAAATTATCTTATAAAGCAGAGCTATTTAACCTTCTAATTTATTATCAAA
>NW_027921529.1:0-227 GCF_054177405.1 Leptonychotes weddellii
TCTCTCTCTCACAAATAAATAAAATCTTAAAAAAAAAAAAATTAAAGTGATACTATGTAGCACTCCCTAAACTTCTTTAACATATATCTGATATGAAACATGTTATTATCTGTATTTTTAATAAAAAATAAATAATGGTGTGGTGCCTGGGTAGCTCAGCCAGTTAAGCATCTGTCTTCAACTTAGGCCATGATCCCAGGGTCCTGGGATTGAGATCCGCATCAGGC
>NW_027921530.1:0-227 GCF_054177405.1 Leptonychotes weddellii
CCTTGCATTCCGGGTCATGATGTATTACCTTTTTTATATATTGCTGGTTTTGATTTGCTAACATTTTATTAAGAACTTTGTGTCTCTGTTCATGAGAGATATTGGTATTGGTACCTTGTAATATCTTTATTTAATTGGTATTAGGGTAATGTGAAGCTCATAAAATGAATTGGTAAGTTTTTCTGCTTTTATTTGCTCATAGAGGTTGTGGAGAATTGGTATTATTC
>NW_027921531.1:0-227 GCF_054177405.1 Leptonychotes weddellii
TTGATATTTTGTATAGAACTCTCAACCAAATGAAAGTCTTCATTGTAACTTGTACATGAAAAATAAAATCAAGTATGAATTATACATACTCAGATATATCACACAGATTGATAATCTGTAAGAATGTTGACTTTTAATCTAGTTATTAATTATCTTTAATAATTCGTTTAGTGGAAAGTAGTTTCCATATTAAAATTCAGTAACTCAATAAGAATTGCCCAACACAT
>NW_027921532.1:0-227 GCF_054177405.1 Leptonychotes weddellii
AATGGCCAAAACTTGGAAACAATCTAAGTGTCCATCAACAGATGAATGGATGAAGAAAATCTGAGAAAGACGGCAGAGTAGTCGGAGGACCCTAGGCTTGCCTTGTCCCTCAAACACAGCTAGATAAATATCGAATCATTCTGAATAGGCAAGACATCGATCTGGGGACTGACAGAACAAACTGCACAACTAGAGGGAGGGAGGAGGCCACAAAGTGGAAGGTAGGA
>NW_027921533.1:0-227 GCF_054177405.1 Leptonychotes weddellii
GCGCAAAGCCTGCTTCTCCCTCTCCCACTCCCCCTGCTTGTGTTCCCTCTCTCACTGTCTCTTTCTCTGTCAAATAAATAAATAAAATCTTTAAAAAAAAAAAATGTGCTGGGAAAACTGGACAGCTACATGCAAAAGAATGAAACTGGACCACTTTTGGGCGCCTGGGTGGCTCAGTCATTAAGCGTCTGCCTTCGGCTCAGGTCATGATCCCAGGGTCCTGGGAT
>NW_027921534.1:0-227 GCF_054177405.1 Leptonychotes weddellii
GGGATTCTGATTCCTGCAAGCATCAAGACATTACAGAACACACCAGGAGCACTGGGTAGGCAGTCAGGCAAGTGGAAGAGAAGGGTGGTTCAGAAGGACAAGTCAATTCTTCTCAGTGTTCTCTTGAGGGGGAGTGAGAACTGCCAGAGAGAGAGAGCTGTCTGCAAAAGGAGCTGCAAAGCAAAGCAGGGACTCCACATCCCCAGCTTGCTTTTAATAACATTTCC
>NW_027921535.1:0-227 GCF_054177405.1 Leptonychotes weddellii
GGAAAACTTCCAAACTCGTTTTATGAGGCAGCATTACCTTGAGTCCAAAATCAGACAAAGACCCCATCAAAAAGGAGACGTACAGACCAATATCCTTGATGAACATGGATGCAAAAATTCTCACCAAAATACTAGCCAATAGGATCCAACAGTACATTAAAAGGATAATCACCACGACCAAGTGGGATTTATTCCTGGGCTGCAAGTTTGGTTCAACATCTGCAAAT
>NW_027921536.1:0-1373 GCF_054177405.1 Leptonychotes weddellii
TTTTCCATTGCATATTTTTTCCTACTTTATTGAAGATTATTTGACCATAGAGTTGAGGGTCCATATCTGGGTTCTCTATTCTGTTCCATTGGTCTATATGTCTGTTTTTGTGCCAGTACAATGCTGTCTTGGTGACCACTGCTTTGTAATATAGCTTGAAATTGGGCAACGTGATGCCCCCAACTTTGTTTCTCTTTTTCAACATTTCCTTGGCGATTCGGGTCTTTTCTGATTCCATACAAATTTTAGGATTGTTTGTTCCAGCACTTTGAAAAATGTCATCAGAATTTTGATCAGGATGGCATTGAAGGTATAGATTGCTCTGGGCAGAATAGACATTTTAGCAATGTTTATTCTTCCAATCCATGAGCATGGAATGTTTTCCCATTTTTTTTGGTATGCCTTCTTCAGTTTCTTTCATGAATATCCTGTAGTTCCTAGAGTATAGATCCTTTACCTCTTTGGTTAGGTTTATTCTGAGGTATCTTATGGATTTGGTGCTATTGTAAATGGAATCATTTCTCTAGTTTCTCTTTCTAGAGTTGCATTGTTAGTGTGTAAGAAAGCAACTGATTTCTGTGCATTGATTTTGTGTCCTGCCACATTACTGAATTGCTGTATGAGTTCTAGTAATTTGGGGGGTGGAATCTTTTGGGTTTTCCACATAAAGTATCATGTCATCTGTGAAGAGAGAGAGTTTGACTTCTTCTTTGCCAATTTGAATGTCTTTTATTTCTTTTTGTTGTCTGATTGCTGTTGCTAGGACGTCTAGTACTATGTTGAACAATAGTGGCAAGAGTGGGCATCCTTGTCGTGTTTCTGATCTTAAGGAAAAGTCTCTCAGCTTTTCCCCATTGAGGATGATATTCGCTGTGGGTTTTTCATAGATGGATTTTATGAACTCAAGGAATGTTCCCTCTATTCCTATACTCTGAAGAGTTTTAATCAGGAAAGGATGCTATATTTTGTCAAATGCTTTTTCTGCATCAATTGAGAGGACCATATGGTTCTTCTCTCTCCTCTTATTAATGTGTTCTATCACATTGATTGACTTGTGAATGTTGAGCCAACCTTGCATCCCAGGGATAAATCCCACTTGGTCATGGTGGATGATCCTTTTAATGTATTGTATTTTAATGTATTGTTGGATCCTACTAGCTAGGATTTTGTTGAGGATTTTGGAATCCATATTCATCAGGGATATTGGTCTGAAATTCTCCTTTTTGATGGGGTCTTTGTCTGGTTTGGGGATTAAGGTAATGCTGGTCTCATAGAATGAGTCTGGAAGCTTTCCTTCTGTTTCTATTTTTTGAAACAGCTTCAGGAGGATAGGTATTATTTCTTCTTTGAATGTTTGGTAGAAATCCCCAGGG
>NW_027921537.1:0-227 GCF_054177405.1 Leptonychotes weddellii
CTCTCTGCCTCACTTTACCCACACTGTTTGCTTAGGTTTGCTTCTGCCCAGTGGCCAAGAAGCCCCTCGCTGGTTCCTGATGAAAGCCGCAGCTGTCCCTCTGCAGAGCGAGCACTGTGGTTTCCCCTGCAGCCTGGGGGGCCAGGAGCCATGAAAACCCACTTCTTCCCGGCACACGTTCTTTTTTTTTTTTTTTTTTAAGATTTTATTCATTTATTTGAGAGAGA
>NW_027921538.1:0-227 GCF_054177405.1 Leptonychotes weddellii
CCTTTCAGCCTGAAAGACTCCCTTAGCATTTTTTGTAAAGCAGAAATATTAGTGACAAATTCCTCCAGCTTTTGTTAATCCAGGAATGCCTTAATTCTTGTTCATTTTTTTAAAGGATAATTTTGCTTGTTAGAGAATTCTAGTTGACAGTTTTTCTTTCAGCTGTTTAAATGTGCCATTCTACTGTCTACTTACCTACGTAGTTTCTAATGAGAAACTGACAATCT
>NW_027921539.1:0-227 GCF_054177405.1 Leptonychotes weddellii
ATAATCTTCGACAAAGCAGGAAAGAACATCCAATGGAAAAAGAACAGTCTCTTCAATAAATGGTGCTGGGAAAATTGGACAGCATCTGGATATATACAGAAGAATGAAACTCAACCATTCTCTAACACCATACACAAAGATAAACTCAAAATGGATGAAAGACCTCAATGTGAGACAGGAATCCATCAAAATCCTAGAGGAGAACATAGGCAGTAACCTCTTTGACA
>NW_027921540.1:0-227 GCF_054177405.1 Leptonychotes weddellii
GCTAATTTGTCCTCGGTAAAGGTTTTATTAATTTGCACCCATACCAGCAATGTATGAGCAGGCCTCAGGGATGACTTTGGACAAGCGTGCAAATAGCCTACGGGTACTTCTTTCCTGGGAGACGGGGATAAATGGATAACCGGAGTCAGGAGAACCCTGAAAGTGGTACTAAACTATTTTTATTTTTACTCTGTCCTTAAAATAAACGAAAAATTACTGAATACTTT
>NW_027921541.1:0-227 GCF_054177405.1 Leptonychotes weddellii
TAGTTCTGGAGGCTAGAAATCTGAAATTAAAGGTGTTGGTAGCTGTGGTTCATTTTGGCAGCTCTGAGGGAGAATCTGGGTCACAACTTCCTCTTAGCTTCTGGAGTTGTAGGCAATCCTTGAGGTACCTCAATCTCTGCTTCTATAGCCATGGCATTCTTCCCTGTGTCTGCATCTTAACATGGTGTTCTTTCCGTGTGTCTCTAGCATCTGTTATTAAAGAAGCT
>NW_027921542.1:0-227 GCF_054177405.1 Leptonychotes weddellii
GCTAATTTGTCCTCGGTAAAGGTTTTATTAATTTGCACCCATACCAGCAATGTATGAGCAGGCCTCAGGGATGACTTTGGACAAGCGTGCAAATAGCCTACGGGTACTTCTTTCCTGGGAGACGGGGATAAATGGATAACCGGAGTCAGGAGAACCCTGAAAGTGGTACTAAACTATTTTTATTTTTACTCTGTCCTTACAATAAATGAAAAATTACTGAATACTTT
>NW_027921543.1:0-227 GCF_054177405.1 Leptonychotes weddellii
GACTACAAAATGAGAGAAGGTAGCTGCAGAGCTTTCTCCAGAATGACTTTAGTAGAAAGAGCACTAGACTAAGACTCAGGAAACATGAGTTCTTTTTTTTTTTTTTTATTCTTATGTTAATCCCCATACATTACATCATTAGTTTTAGATGAAGTGTTCCATGATTCATTGTTTGTGCATAACACCAAGTGCTCCATGCAGAATGTGCCCTCCTCAATACCCACCAC
>NW_027921544.1:0-227 GCF_054177405.1 Leptonychotes weddellii
TTTGAAATCATAAACTTAAAAAAAGATCCTACTTTTATTTTTATTTTTTATTCTTAATTTTTTAGAGAAAGAGAGAGCCTGAAAGCACATAGGGAGGGGCAAGTGAGAGAGGGAGAGAGAGAATCTTAAGCAGGCTCTACACCCAGCATAGAGCCTGATGTGGGGCTCGATCTCACGACCCTGAGATCATGACCTGAGCCGACATCAAGAGTCAGATGTTTAACTGA
>NW_027921545.1:0-227 GCF_054177405.1 Leptonychotes weddellii
GTTTTATGAGGAATTTCCCCAACACGCCTATGCTTTCAGAGTGATCCAGAAGGAGAGTTCTTCCATATCTGTATTACCTAATGAAAATCACATTGATCTGTAAACATTCAAGAAGAAAGAAATAATTTTGGCCACAACAGGTTGAAGACTTCAAAACGGAGACAAATCCCCCTAGCCCACTGCTTTTTCTAAGCACTTTATTTTCC
Source organism: Leptonychotes weddellii (assembly GCF_054177405.1). Classification (NCBI taxonomy): domain Eukaryota; kingdom Metazoa; phylum Chordata; class Mammalia; order Carnivora; family Phocidae; genus Leptonychotes; species Leptonychotes weddellii. Next base: position 207 of record NW_027921545.1, read on the forward strand.
CCCATCTGACATCTTCAGTAG
>NW_027921546.1:0-227 GCF_054177405.1 Leptonychotes weddellii
TAAAATCATAAACAAAAAAGGAGATATGTCAACTGATACCACAGAAATACAAAGAATCAGAAAACTACTATAAACAAACACATGCAAATTAAATAACTTACAGGAAATGGATAATTCCTAGAAACCTACAACTTAACAAGACTGAATCAGATAGATGATAGATAGATAGATAGATGATAGATAGATAGATAGATAGATAGATAGATAAATAGATATTGGTGTATATC
>NW_027921547.1:0-1373 GCF_054177405.1 Leptonychotes weddellii
ATAAAAATTTTAGGATTATTTGTTCCATTTCTTTGAAAACAGTAGATGGTATTTTGATGGGGATTGCATTGAATGTGTAGATTGCTATAGGTAGCATTGACACCTTCACAATATTTGTTCTTCCAATTCATGAGCATGGAACGTTTTTCCATTTCTTTGTGTCTTCCTCAGTGTCTTTCATTAGTATTTTATAGTTTTCTGAGTACAGATTCTTTGCCTCTTTGGTTAGATTTATTCCTAGGTATCTTATGGTTTTGGATGCATTTGTAAATGGGATCGACTCCTTAATTTCTCTTTCTTCTATCTTGTTGCTGGTGTATAGGAGTGCCACTGATTTCTGTGCATTGATTTTATATCCTGCCACTTTACTGAATTCCTGTATGAGTTCTGGCAGTTTTGGGGTGGAGTCTTTTGGGTTTTCCACATAAAGTATCATATCATCTGCAAAGAGTGAGAGTTTGCCATCTTCTTTGCTGATTCAGATGCCTTTTATTTCTTTTTGTTGTCTGATTGCTGTGGCTAGGGCTTCTAATACTATGTTGAATAGCAGTGGTGATAGTGGACATCCCTGCGGTGTTCCTGACCTTAGGGGGAAAGCTCTCAGTTTTTCCCCATTGAGAATGATACTCACTGTGGGTTTTTTATAGATGGCTTTTATGATATTGAGGTATGAACCCTCTGTCCCTATTGTCTGAAGAGTTTTGATCAAGAAAGGATGCTGTACTTTGTCAAATGCTTTTTTTGCATCAATTGAGAGGATCATATGGTTCTTGTTCTCTCTTTTATTAATGTATTGTATCACATTGATTGATTTGCGGATGTTGAACCAACCTTGCAGCCCAGGGATAAATCCCACTTGGTCGTGGTGAATAATCCTTTTAATGTACTGTTGGATCCTATTGGCTAGTATTTTGGTGAGAATTTGTGCATCCATGTTCATCAAGGATATTGGTCTGTAATTCTCCTTTTTGATGAGGTCTTTGGTTTTGGGATCAAAGTAATGGTGGCCTCATAAAACGAGTTTCGAAGTTTTCCTTCCATTTCTATTTTTTGGAACAGTTTCAGAAGAATAGGTATAATTTCTTCTTTAAATGTTTGGTTGAATTCCCCTGGGGAGCCATCTGGCCCTGGGCTTTTGTTTGTTGGGAGATTTTTGATGACTGCTTCAATTTCCTTAGTGGTTATAGGTCTGTTCAGGTTTTCTATTTCTTCCTGGTTCAGTTTTGGTAGTTGATCCATCTCTAGGAATGTATCCATTTCTTCCAGGTTATCTAATTTCCTGGCATATAGTTGCTTATAATATGTTCTTATACTTGTTTGTATTTCTTTGGTGATGGTTGTGATCTCTCCTCTTTCATTCATGATTTTGTTGA
>NW_027921548.1:0-227 GCF_054177405.1 Leptonychotes weddellii
ACCGGCATGTTGGCAGCTGCTGGGGGTCAGGAGGTCCCTGGGATTGATCAGTTGTGCTGCCCTCACATTAAGATTTCTCACATCAGGAATTCTTGATCGCAGGAAACAAACTGAGGGTTGCTGGAGTGGGGGTGGGGTGGGAGGGATGGGGTGACTGGGTGATAGACACTGGGGAGGGTATGTGCTCTGGTGAGCGCTGTGAATTGTGCAAGACTGTTGAATCTCAG
>NW_027921549.1:0-227 GCF_054177405.1 Leptonychotes weddellii
GAAAAAATAGACAAAGGACAAAAAAAAAAGAAGAAAATGCTTAAAAAAAAAAATTCAGCATGACTTGTTCTAGAGCAAAAGTTACAACTGAATACCTCAGAAATGAACAAAACAGAAACTTATTTAGTTTTTTTGTAGATCTTACTGTCAGGGACAGCTCAATCCAGGCTATTAAAGTATGTGATTGCTTAACTCCTAAGACAATCCCTAAACCTTAAAATTCAAAC
>NW_027921550.1:0-227 GCF_054177405.1 Leptonychotes weddellii
ATGAATATGTAAATGCAGTAGTGAGTCGAAGAGTTGCAATGTAGCAGCCATCCATCGAGGCCCTATGGATGCAAGGATAACATCAAATTAGATGATTCTGGATCAGGGCTTGCAAACTCAGATACCTTCAGGGGCCAAGGAGATGCAATCCATGAGTGATGTGAGCCAGGTATAAAACAATAGAAAGGCGGTGGGATTGGGAGGGCTTGGAGAATACCCACCCTTAC
>NW_027921551.1:0-227 GCF_054177405.1 Leptonychotes weddellii
CCAGCTGACCCTCAAGGCTCCCAGGCAGGTTTGTGAGATGCAGCTGAGCAAGCCCACCCAGCCCCAAGGATGGACTTCCCTGAGCTGAATTTGGGGGCCCCCAGACATGATCACAGCTTCTCCATCCTTCTCCCAAGACCTGAGGACATCTCCTGGGGATCCTGCCTCACCTCCTCTGTGTCTGTGCTTCTCAGCTGCAGAGGAAGAGACCCCAACCCCCACCGAGG
>NW_027921552.1:0-227 GCF_054177405.1 Leptonychotes weddellii
AGGGTGGGTCAAGGAAGTTATTATCAAAAGAAAGAAGAAGGACTGGTCCAGGCAAGGTCACTTTCCTTTAGGGGGAAAAATAAGGGGTCTTATTATGCCAATCACCTCATCTTCCTTTGAGGAGTGGAGAAGTCTCATGTGGCAGACTCACTGGAGCTGATCAGAGAATTCTTGACTGATCTGTTAAGATTACATTTTGAGGGAAAGTTGAAGCTGCAATTAGATTA
>NW_027921553.1:0-227 GCF_054177405.1 Leptonychotes weddellii
GGCGGAGGAGTAGGAGACCTGGATTTCATCTGGTCTCAGGAATTCAGCTGGATAGGGATCAAACCATTCTGAACACCTACGAACTCAACAGGAGGTCGAAGAAAAGAATAGCAACAACTTTATGAACAGAAAAGCAACCACTTTCTGGAAGTTAGGACGGGCAGAGAAGTGAATCTGAGGCGATATTTGGGAGGATAGACGGTGGGGGAGAGGCCTCCATCGATCAG
>NW_027921554.1:0-227 GCF_054177405.1 Leptonychotes weddellii
GGTCAGAGGGAGAAGCAGACTCCCCGCCGAGCAGGGAGCCCGATGCGGGACTCGATCCCGGGACTCCAGGATCATGACCTGAGCCGAAGGCAGTCGCTTAACCAACTGAGCCACCCAGGCGCCCCCCCAGTGGCCAATGCTTAATAGCTGCCTCCCTCTTGGCCACTGTGCCAAGTCATTCATATGTCAGAATGGGTATACTCCTCCCCACACCTGGTGAAATAGGT
>NW_027921555.1:0-227 GCF_054177405.1 Leptonychotes weddellii
GGGGTATTGAGGAGGGCACATTCTGCAGGGAGCACTGGGTGTTATGCACAAACAATGAATCATGGAACACTACATCTAAAACTAATGATGTAATGTATGGGGATTAACATAAGAATAAAAAAATTAAAAAAAAAATAAATATGCAATGATAAAGGGGACATTTAAAGCCGCCTTTTCAGTTAAGAAGGAAAAATAATAAATTTTATTTTTAAAAACAGTTTTAGGTT
>NW_027921556.1:0-227 GCF_054177405.1 Leptonychotes weddellii
ATACAAGACATAGAAAGTATAATCACAGAGAGAAAAGGTAGATTAACTGTACTACATTAAAATTTAAAACTGATACTTATCAAAATCCCCACTAAGAGAGTAAAAAGTCAAGTCAAAGTTTAAGAAAAGAGGTAAAACATGTAATTGATGAAGACCTTATATTCAGAATATGTACAAAATTCTTATGAAAAATAAGAACAAGATAAAATCCAATAAAATAATGGGCC
>NW_027921557.1:0-227 GCF_054177405.1 Leptonychotes weddellii
AAAAAATAATATGCAAAGAACATATGTGCAGTTTGCCTACATTACTGTTAGCAGACATCATTTCTGTCAGGTAAAGAGAAAGATTTGTTACACCAGTCAGAATGGCTAAAATTAACAAGTCAGGAAATGACAGATGTTGGTGGGGATGCAGAGAAAGGGGAACACTCCTACACTGTTGGTGGGAATGCAAGCTGGTGCAACCACTCTGGAAAACAGTATGGAGGTTC
>NW_027921558.1:0-1373 GCF_054177405.1 Leptonychotes weddellii
TTTAAGACTGTTGAATCACAGACCTGTACCTCTGAAACAAATAATACATTATATGATAAAAAAAAAAAAAAGAAGATAGTAGGAAGGGAGAAATGAAGGGGGGAAATCGGTGGAGGAGACAAACCATGAGAGACTATGGACTCTGAGAAACAAACTGAGGGTTCTAGAGGGGAGGGGGGTAGGGGGATGTGTTAGCCTGGTGATGGGTATTAAAGAGGGCACGTTCTGCATGGAGCACTGGGTGTTATATGCAAACAATGAATCATGGAACACTACATCAAAAACTAATGATGTAATCTATGGTGATTAACATAACATAATAAAAAAAAAGGGAGATTATCCTGGGTGCGTCTGACCTCATTCGAGAACCCTTAAAAAAGATCAGAAAGATTTGAGAGATTCTCCTGCTGACACTGAAGGAGCAAATAACCATGTCATGAGTGCCTATAGTGGGTTCATGTGGCAAGGATTTTAGGTTGGCTTCTAGGAGCTGAGAGCATTATGTTATTGATAGGAAGAACACTGGATCTTCAGTCTTACATAGGCAAGACACTAAATTTTGTCAACAATCAGTGATTTTGAAAAAGGATTGCAGCCCCAACCAACATTTTGATTTTAGCCTTTTGAGACCCTGAGTAGATGACTAAAGTAAACCATGTCCAGATTCCTGCCCCACAGAAACTGTAAGATAATAAATTGATATTATTTTAAGATGTTAAATTTGTAGCAATTTTTTAGGAAGCAATATATCCACTGAAGAAACAAAGCTGACAGGAGAGGGAATAACAGTGGATGAAAAATGTCAACAAGTTTTTGAAAGACTAAAATAATCCAAATAATTGTAACTAAGGACAAAATAAAATGAATTCTGTACACCAACAGAAGCAGGTAATGACTAAAAATAAAGAGCTTATTCACCCCACAGAACACTGGAAAGAAAGACAAAGGATGTGGAGGTAATAGGTACCAAAGAAGATTGATTTAGAAGTCCTACTTCCCCCCCCCTCACCATCACTACTAAACATCAGACATTTAATTTTTTGGAAAAATTTAACCAGAGCATCCCTATACTTAGAATATTGTACACAGTAGAAGGTGGGATGAATTTCAAGACTGAGAACTGGGATGGCAGAACCACTCCCCCATCACAGAGGTACATCTAAAGCCAGGAGAATGTAGGACAATATTTTTAAATATAAACTGCTCAGTCCCAAAGAAAGAAATTTGATGGACTTGCATTGGGGGCCTCCCCCGCAAAAAAAGGCCATTTTCTTATTTCTCTGTCAGTGTAGCCATCTATCAATAATTACTACCTATATCCTCAGAACTTTTGATAATCTTTCCAGTTTTGCTTTTCATTATTCATGTGAGGC
>NW_027921559.1:0-227 GCF_054177405.1 Leptonychotes weddellii
CAGAATTGTCTAGGCAGAAGGGGAAACAAGGAGGCATTAGTCAAAGGGTACAAAGTTTCAGATATGTAAGATGAATAAGTCCTAGAGATCTGTACAGCATAGTGCTTGTAATTAACTAAAATAATGTATTGTATACTTAAAATTTTGCTACGAGGGTAGCTCTTAAGTGCTCTTTTTTTTTAATTTTTATTATTTTTTTTATTGTTATGTTAATCCCCATACATTAC
>NW_027921560.1:0-227 GCF_054177405.1 Leptonychotes weddellii
GAAGTACACTGAAGGCATTATGCCGAGGAAAATAAGTTAGAGAAAGACAAACGCTATATCATCTCCCTCATATGTGGAATCTAAAAAACTCAAAAGCTAACAACACCCCCCCCACACACACACCAAACTCTGAATTTACAGAGAACAGATGGGTGGTGGCCACAGGTGGGGGGGGTGGAGGATGAGGGAAATGGGGGAAAAGGATCTAAAGGTACAAATGTCCACAT
>NW_027921562.1:0-227 GCF_054177405.1 Leptonychotes weddellii
ACACCTTCCACACACACACCTTCCACATACACACCTTCCACACACACACACACCTTCCACACACACACACACCTTCCACACACACACACACACACCTTCCACACACACACACACACACCTTCCAGGGGCCCGTAGTCTGGAGAGGTAGGATGCATACACACACACACCTTCCACACACACACACACACACACACACACACACACACACACACACCCTGCAGCGGAGG
>NW_027921563.1:0-227 GCF_054177405.1 Leptonychotes weddellii
AATAATGCACATAAAATTCATGGCTTTTTTACCATGATTCTTTAGTCTTTCAAAGTTAATTTTTTTTTAACTGTCTTTTTTTTTTTGGATTTTTCTTTTTCCCTTTTTCAACCAACATCTTATCAATCCTTTTATTAAAAAACTTTTATTTTTCATTTTTAGAGTCATATTCTATCCCTTCATAGTAGTTACACTTATTTTTGGCATATATATATATAAGTTGTTCT
>NW_027921564.1:0-227 GCF_054177405.1 Leptonychotes weddellii
TCCTATGTGATGGGGCTCTGTTGTTAGGTGCGTATGTTTTTATACTTGTTAAATCTTAAATTAATCCTTTATCATTATAAAATGTTCATCTCTTTCTTAGTAACAACCATTTAATTGTTGTCTCAAAGTCTATTTTTTTTTCTTTGATATTAGGATAGTCACTCAGACTCTGTTTGCATGTTATATCCTTTTCAACTCTCTTATTTTCCACCTATTTTTGTCTTGGA
>NW_027921565.1:0-227 GCF_054177405.1 Leptonychotes weddellii
GAGGCGGGCACGTTCTGCATGGAGCACGGGGTGTTGTGCACGAACAATGAATCATGGAACACTTCATCTAGAACTAATGATGTAATGTATGGGGATTAACATAAGAATAAAAAAAAAATGTTGTGCATGAAAAAAAAAAAAAAAGAATTGTACTGGATATGAGGATAAGGATGACATAAGAAAAGAATCAGAGCACGTTCTGCATGGAGCGCTGGGTGTTATGCACA
>NW_027921566.1:0-227 GCF_054177405.1 Leptonychotes weddellii
ATCTAGATGCCCATGCGGACCCTCACACGCACACGGGGCTCCCGCTGCGCCTCTGCTGAAGGAGGGAACAGGGAAAAGCAGCTCTGCTTTGGAGAGGACCCACTGGCTTCTTGACGAACTGGGTGTCAGCTGGGCTCAGGGCTGGGGCGGGCAGAGGAGGCACATTCCGGCCCAAGGCTGCACGCGTGTGCATGTCCCCATGCCCGTGGGGGACCGTGCATGCACGT
>NW_027921567.1:0-227 GCF_054177405.1 Leptonychotes weddellii
TGATGACAGATGATAACTACACTGATTGTAGTGAGTATTGCATAAAGTATAGAATTGTCCAATCACTGTGTTGTGCACCTGAAACTATTATAATAGTGTGTGTCATGCATAGCCTTTATTATGTTTGAAATGCAATCTTTCTAAATCTAGTTTGTTAAGAATTTTTATCATGAAAGGGTGCTGAATTTCAACAAATGCTTTTGCACTATTTATTGGCATAAGTATAT
>NW_027921568.1:0-227 GCF_054177405.1 Leptonychotes weddellii
CTGACCTTATTCTTTTAATTATTTCCTGCTTGGTCAGGATTCCTATAGCAGGGATGTTTGTAAAATGATGCAAAAATTTTTTTTCTAAATTTTTTTATTGTTATGTTAATCCCCATACATCATTAGTTTTAGATGTAGTGTTCCATGATTCATTGTTTGTGCATAACACCCAGTGCTCCATGCAGAATGTGCCCTCCTCAATACCCATTACCAGGCTAACCCATCCT
>NW_027921570.1:0-227 GCF_054177405.1 Leptonychotes weddellii
CAGGACCCTGGGATCATGACACCCAGGTGCCCCTCCCCTCACTTTTCTATCACAGACAGAAAAAATCAATATAGAACTCTTGAGACCTGCTCACCTTCATTTCCTTATTTCTTAATGAACTGAGAACATCTACCTGTCTTTTGCTGGGGCTCCTGCATCAGCCTTTTATAACTGAATGGGAAGTGGGAGAGGAAGCCTACGTGAAATAAATCAGATTGTGGAGGGAA
>NW_027921571.1:0-227 GCF_054177405.1 Leptonychotes weddellii
GCCAGATGCACACACCTGTTGCGGGAGGCAACATGCTTAATTACGGGGGGCTCTCCGGCAGTAACTCATCTCAATGATACTCTGCCACACTGGCTCAAGGACGGTCCCAGAGGCTGCTTGCTGGTTAGGCATCAACCCTTTAGATGATGTATTAGTCTGAGTTCTCCAGAGAAACAGATATCGATATCAATATCTATATTTACCAAATTGAATCTCTGTCTTTCTCT
>NW_027921572.1:0-227 GCF_054177405.1 Leptonychotes weddellii
GTTATGCACAAACAATGAATCATGGAACACTTCATCTAGAACTAATGATGTAATGTATGGGGATTAACATAAGAATTAAAAAAAAAAAAAACTCAGTGTACAAATCAAGGTTCAGAGGAACACACTTGATAGAACGGAACTGAAATAGGGCAAAGGTCAGCAGTTCTAAGAGTGCAGCAGTGGTTTGGAAACCCAAGACCCTCAAAACTTTCACCATTCCTCAGAGG
>NW_027921573.1:0-227 GCF_054177405.1 Leptonychotes weddellii
AATAAATAGATCTCCAAGGGGATGAGGGTCAGTGCAGGGCTGGAAAGGGGATAGACACGGGACATTGTGGGCATCGTATAAAAAGGACAAAGGCATGAATTAGTGTGGTATGCCATGGAAAACCTAGGGAAGTAATAGTTCTGTGTGGATGGAACACAGGAATGAGGGTGGGGAGGTGGGGATGAGGGAAGGGTAGCTGATGAAGTAGAAAGGAAGCCAAAAAAAAA
>NW_027921574.1:0-227 GCF_054177405.1 Leptonychotes weddellii
GGGGAAAAATGTGACTCTGTCCCCATTCTCCCCTCCCACGCCTGTACCGGCCCTTCTTCCTCCCGTGCAGGAGGAGAACGGGTGGTTTTCCCTCCCTTGCTCAGCTGCCCCCCATCCAAGCCCACCACGATGCTCCAGGAACAGTTCTCATCCCTTCCTGGGGGCGAATGGTGCTCCCTCTGGCCCACCTGGCCACGTGCAGTGGGGAGGACACAGCAGCAGGAGTT
>NW_027921575.1:0-227 GCF_054177405.1 Leptonychotes weddellii
TGTTAAGGGGCACTGGGGTCTCTGCAGAGCCACCCACCACAGAGCAGATGGTCAAGGACACATCTCCTGACCTCAACATGAAATATGGAAACAGAGCCCCAGAGGAGGAAGCTAGAGGGAAAGAGAACATGTGGGAGCCATCAGTCATGTTGTAGAAGGAGACATCCCCTTCCTTGAGGTCCAGGAAAACCCCCAACCTGTGGGGAACTTGCCTACAGGATAGTAGA
>NW_027921576.1:0-227 GCF_054177405.1 Leptonychotes weddellii
TCATGGACCTGTGAGTCCTGGCTATCAGAGAAGTAGCACATTATATTTGATGCTGGTTCAGAGCATATACAGCCTTCTGAGAACCTTGCTCTAGCCCTGCAAAGTATTTCCACCCAGTAGGCACTGTAACTGAATCTTCAAAAGGCCATTCCACCATTCTGTCAAGCCAGTTGCTTCAGGACAATAAAAATACGGTAAGACCAGTGAATTTCATGAGCATACGCCCA
>NW_027921577.1:0-227 GCF_054177405.1 Leptonychotes weddellii
GTAAAACACCCAGTGCTCCATGCAGAATGTGCCCTCTTTAATACCCATCACCAGGCTAACCCAATCCCCCCAACCCCTTCCCCTCTAGAACACTAAGATTGTTTCTTTGAGTCCATAGTCTCTCATGGTTCATCTCTCCCTCCGATATCCCCCCTTCATTCTTCCCTTCCTGCTATCTTCGTCTTTTTTTTTTTTAACACATAATGTATTATTTGTTTCAGAGGTAC
>NW_027921578.1:0-227 GCF_054177405.1 Leptonychotes weddellii
TAAATAAAATCTTTAAAAAAAAAAAAAAAAGAGTGGTAGAATGAGAACAATAATCTGCTGTCAAAACTACCATTCATTAATGTTGTGACCCTGGTAACTCATTTTACTTCCTAAGACCTGTTCTAGTACTGATATTTTTATCCTGTTAAAATGTCAAAGGCATTTAACTTTTTATTAGTGTGGACATAACACACACAGGTGTGCATGTGTCCGTTCTCCATTATGGA
>NW_027921579.1:0-227 GCF_054177405.1 Leptonychotes weddellii
CCTGGTGGTGGGTATTGAGGAGGGCACGTTCTGCATGGAGCACTGGGTGTTATGCACAAACAATGAATCATGGAACACTTCATCTAAAACTAATGATGTAATGTATGGGGATTAACATAAGAATAAAAAAAATAAATATAAAATCCTTATCTGTTGACAAGGGAGCTAAAAATATTCAATGGAAAAAAAAGTCTTTTCAATAAATGGGGCTAGGATAATTGGATATT
>NW_027921580.1:0-12749 GCF_054177405.1 Leptonychotes weddellii
GAGATTTGAAATATACAAAACATCCATACCTTAAATGTTTATCCTCTGGGAAGCAACTGTCTTCTATATAACTTCATACAAGTCCCATGATCCCGAACCCCCAAAAGGGAGGGAAAACCCAGGCTTAAAGTTGACTTGCTTTCTGCTCTGGGGAAGAAGAGGTTGGGATTGCTTTTGTAGGATTTGGACTCCCACCTTAAGGTGGGTCACGAAGCCCCTGGATGATCCCCAAAGCCATCTAGGGTGGTGGCTCTCAACTTTATCTGCTCATTTGAATTCACCTGGGGAGATTGTAAAAATTCCCAGTGCCCACAGGAATCTCGGGTTTGAGTTCAGGCATCAGTATTTTTTAAATTTCCTACACAATTTCAGTGTACAACCAAGACTGAGCCTCACTGAGCCTCACTGACCCTACCGCCATGCTTCTTAAACTTAAATGTACCTGTAATTCACCAGGGGGTCTTGTGAAAATGCAGGCTTTGATTCAACAGGTCTAGGATGGGGCTTTCCCAACAAATTCCAGGTGATGTTGATGCTGCTGGTCAGTGGGCCATGCTATGCCCAGCGAAGCTCTAGGGAATAAAGTTCTGCCTGCAGAAATTGAGACTGAAGGTCTTCGGGGCACAAAGAACAAACATGCACCCCAAGATGACTGGTATTGATCAGTTCCTAATTCCATCAGTGCTTATTAAAATCACCTTTGGAGATTAGAAAAATTGGTTTCCATCCTGGAGATTCTGATTTCTTGGTCTAGGTTGAGACTATGTACTTGTATTTTAAAAATACTCCTTGGGTGATAGTGGTACACAGTTATAGCTGAGAACCACTGATAAAAATCACCACTACTCAATGAATTTATTCTTTCAGAAAATGATGGGGTGATGGGTTCAAGCTGTAGATTTTTGCAAACAAGGTTTTAGGGTCTCGGCTTAGCATACCAGGATTATCTATCTGAAATTGACATTTATCCATGGGCACGCACAAAATAAATTCAGAGGACCAAAGCAGCTAGAAATCTTAGCACAATGTTAAGAAAACAACCTTACCTTCCATCCAAAAAGGTGAGGTGGTGGTAGAATCCAAGATTAATCCAGCAGACTAACTGCATCTCTCTGTCTCCCTCTGTCTCTCTGTCTCTCTCTCTCTCACACACACACACACCCCCCTAGACACAGCATTAATTTCCTTTCAGCCTATGGTTATTTTTCAATTTAACATTGATAGTGTTCCTATGAGACATTAACTTGACTTATCTCCAAAGAACCCAAAATGACAGATGGAAATGAAGACAGATAACACACCCAGAGAGACTCGTATTCTCTAAAGTCAGGAAAACGATGGGTTTCAGCTGTCACCACACGGGTGGTAGGAGCAGGTCCGCACCCTGACTTGCCTATAGCCCCGTTTCCAGGTCCTTCTCTCAAGGGACTGAATCTGCACCTTAAGTGCATGAAGTTAGCTGAATTTATCTTTATTCATGTGATAAATTTTTACACTTGCAAATTAAAAAATCATCATTTCCCAGTGAAACTCTAGCTAAATAAGAAGCCCTTATCCATTTTCAGAACTCTGATATTTTGGAATTTGTGGTCTTTTTTTTTTTTTTTTTAGATTTTATTTATTTATTTGACAGAGAGAGACACAGCGAGAGAGGGAACACAAACAGGGGGAGTGGGAGAGGGAGAAGCAGGCTTCCTGCGGAGCGGGGAGCCCGATGCGGGGCTCGATCCCAGGACCCCGGGACCATGACCTGAGCCAAAGGCAGACACTTAACGACTGAGCCACCCAGGCGCCCTGTGGTCTATTTTTTTTTAACTGACAGTCATCCCAAAATAGCCACTCGTGTTCTAAACAGAACAGGTATTCATAGATGCTTATTAGGGAGGAGGATTGCAGTCATGTTTCTGGGGCACAGTGGGAAGTGCTGGAAACTTCTTCAGCCCAAAGAAAAGACACGCAGGACCTTGAGAGAACAAAGAAGAAATGTTTTTCTCTCCTGTATGGTCTACATGGTAGAGAGCACCAACATTCACCCAGTTAGCAAAGCCAGACAGCCAGAAATCAGAATATTTGCTGAATGAATCCCTGATTCTTCTCCATTCACACCACACGTACTGAATCACTGGGGTCGATTGATTCTACCATCCAATATGCTCCAATTCACAGCTCTGTTATATGTCTGCTCCTACATCTTTACGTCAGGCTCTTTTCTCTCTCTCCCTTTAAGACAAGGGCAGTGAGCATTCTTGGGCGTTATCTATATATCCAGCCCTATGCTTGGTGCAGGGCATACAAAGAGAAATAAGACACAACTTTATGCCTTCAAAGATTAATTCTAGAGGGGGAAACGAGAAAAGTACTCCAAAACATTATTCAAGTATTTATTATGTGCCAGGCGCTGAGTTAGATGCTGGGGTGGGGGTGGGGGGAGATAGGGGACAAATAAAACAACATCTCTCTCCTCTTTTTGTTTAAGAACAATAAACCCTCCTCCCAAAAGCAAACAGACAAACCCACAGAAACCAACTTCAACTAGCTTGGGCCCCCGGATTCCAGGAAAAGGCTCAGCAAGCAAACAACAAGAAGGACAGGTTGTATCTGAGCCTCAAGAATGCAAATAGCCCCAACATGATTTTCTACCTCCTTCTCTACACGTTGGCTTCCTTTCCCCCACATGACAAGCCAGAATCTCTAGAGTTTCATCTTACACGTTCCTCTACCAGAAATCTTCCCTCCTTATGTGACCCCGTTTGCGGGCCACACTTGGTGGTTAATTCGCTGTGGGGCCAGACTGGAGGGGACCGGACACCAGGAGCTGAAACCAAGGGAGAATCATAGGGGATTGAGGAGAAGTGAAAAGGTCGTTTGGGCAACCGAGCTGGGATTTCTGCAGAACATCCATGCGAGGATCAGGGGAAGTTTGGGCTGAAGATAAGGAAGGAGTCATCAAAGCCATCATCTTCAGATACTAGCTGACTCCAAGGTGGGGGGTGATGAAATTAGCAAGAGAGCAGAGGAACCAGTGAGGAACTATTACCAGGCAGCCTAGCATTGGGAGAGCCCAGATCTACTTTTAAGTATGAAACCCTGTAAAACTGCCTCCTCATTATTACTTTTCACAGAAAGCAGAACTTTGACATTTTAGTGGCTAATAAGCAGTCCCAGAGTTCTCTTGAATCCCTTTATTCAATAAAGTAGGTAATTCAGTTGAAAAAAAATATGCACTTTCATGAGGTTCAGTGAAGTTATTTTTATTTTGGATGAAAAAAAATTCAGCCTTAAATCAGAATCTAGGCTGAAGGATCTAACTTCCATGCTCCATTGGAGCCCAGGAAATGTGGGGCGGGGGCCTGGGGGGTGATGATCTTATCTGCAGCTGAGCACAAAATAACCCGAGGTCCCACTAAGACCCTCTCCAGAGCCAGAGCTACAGTGAAGGGCTGTGGGGGAGCTAACCAAAGGAGGATTTAAAGAAAACAGGTGGAGGTGTAGAAATGTGGGAGGGACAGGTTGTGCTGGTGACACCTCTTCTGTGCTCCCCTAAGACTGTGTGGCACTGCTTAGAAATGGAAATAAGCTGAACCGACTGATATTAATCACTACTGTACAAACTATAGGGTTCCCAAGGGCCTCTTGGTGTAATTAACGCTTTGCCCCAGGAAACTGGGGAGCCTTGTGGATTACCTCTGGAAATATACTAGGCTTCAGTATAAGAGGAATGATTGATGTTTCCAAGCTTATATCCCAAAGGGCAGACCTTGGTTCTCTCCCATGGAAGCCCTTCTGAGAGGATCCAAGATTTATCAGAAAATAGCCTCAGGTTAAGGGACAAACTCCCTGTCCTCATACCCACAACTTTGTATGCAGTCCCCTTGAAGCAGCGTGTCGATTTGCTCACCAATGCCACGTCCCAGTTAGGAACATCCATCAGGCTGGGTGTAGCCAGCAGTATTTGGAGGTCAATTTTCTCAGCATTCTCCTGGATGTAAAATTCCTATTTTCCAGACTGATGTGTTGCATGCTGTCACCGTAGAGACGTGCCAAGTTGTCACGGGCAAGACTGGCGTGTTAAACAACCCAAAGTGACGGGCTGTTTGCACTCAGACACTGGGCAGACGTTTTGCTCATAACCGAACACCTTGGGGTGCTCGCTCTGAGAAGGTGCCCTCCCCCGGAGACAGCAGGGAGCGGCAGCCCCGCCCTTCCCCTTGCTGGTTACTAAGGGCTTCTCGAAAGTCAAGAGTGAATTAAAGTTTTCCTACATACGTGGCTGCGGACGTGGAAACATTGGGGGGGAGGGACACGCGTGACCTCTATTGGGAGCTTTAAGTCCACTTCAGAAAAAAGATGAAATGCTTCTGAGGAATGTTCTCACCCTCCCTTCACCTCTCAAATTTCAATGTGCAGATGGTGAAGACCATCTTGAGCTGGAAGAGGGGCTCCTTTTCCAAGACAGAACAGTCCAGGTGCCGCAGAGTGGGTGTTACAGGTGCAGTCAGAGAGAGCGATGGCAGCAGCTGAGGACCAGTGGGCAGGGGCCAGATACTCCCGAGCTTTGACAGAGGCCCTGGCACCCACTGATGGTTGAGATTCACCAGCACATCGGTGACCTGGGAAACCAAGAGACACCTGGGCCATAAGGGAGGACATTGTCAGGCATGTTACACCTTAGATCCCGAGGGCCACGTCCTCCTCTTCTCAGCCATCACTCCCACCCTGGGGAGGGCTGGGCTTGGAGGGAACCCTGGCGGGCCAAGCTATATGATTCCATCATTTAATACATTGTGATCAAGAATGTGCCAAGAAATGTGCCTGGCAGTGGAAAGTTGTGGTAGCCATTCCCGTGGAGTTTACATTACATGTCAGTGGGAATATTTGCTTCCAAAACCAAAATAAATAAGTACGTTAAATAATCACGAATCACGGTAGGTTAGGAAGGAAATAAATAGGGTGTGGAGTGGAGAGTAATGGGGGGGGTGTCTCTTAGACATCTCCAGACGGTTGTGGAGAGAGACTGAGAAGGAGCACACTGTGCAAGCGAGCGGTAGGGGTAGGGTTGTGGGGAGGGAGGGGGCAGCAGGTGCGAGTCCCGGAGTGAGAACAGGGCCTTTGGTGAGCTCAGAGAGCAGAGAGCAGTGACTGATGTGTAGGGAGCAGGGGTGGGAGTGGCTTAAGATGAAGCTGGATAGGGGTGCCTGGGTGGCTCAGTCGGTTAAGCGTTTGACTCTTGATCTCAGCTCAGGTCTTGGTCTCAGGGTCGTGAGTTCGAGCCCCACATTGGGTTCCATTCTGGGCATGGAGCCTACTTTAAAAAAAAAAAAAAAAGATGAAGTTGGTTAGGTAGAGGCCAGGTCACATAGGATCTTAGAGCCAGGGTAAGAAGTTTGGATTCCATTGTAAGGGCAATGGAATTCTATCGAAGGGTGTCAGGCTGGCGAGAAACACATCCCTCTCTCCGGCCTCCTTATGGTGAATGAAACAGAAAGTCAGAAAAAACTAGGGAGACTGTAGGGCTGGTGTACAAATGGCCTCATCTTTATATTTCAATGGCTTGTGAGACTGCTCACTTTCCCTTGTTCCTGGTCCCTATTTTTTTTTTTTTAAGATTTTATTTATCTGTCAGAGAGAATGAGAGAGAGAGCGCACATAAGCATGGACAGCGACAGGCAGAGGGAGAAGCAGGTTCCCCACTGAGCAGGGAGCCCGATGTGGGGCTCGATCCCAGGATCCTGGGATCATGACCTGAGCCAAAAGCAGAAGCTTAACTGACTGAGCCACCCAGGCGTCCCTCCTGGTCCCTATTTTATTCTTTGCCCTGGTGGCTCTCCATCCTGGCTGATCAGAATTACCTGGTGGAGCTTTGAAAAATTTGCTGATTTTGCCCATCCTTTACCAATTAAGTCAGAATCCCAATTACAGTTGACAGATAAATGACAAACTGTAATAAAACATTGTAACTTCAGTAAGACAAAGGTTTAGTACCTATGAAATAGAAAAGTGCATTCTCAGGGTGGCTGGATGACTCAGTTAAGCATCTGACTCTTGATTTTGGCTCAGGTCATGATCTCAAGGTCATGAGATCAGCCCTGCGTCAGACTCCGTGCTCAGCATGGAGTCTGCTTCAGTTTCTCTCTCCATCTCCCTCTGCCACTCCAGTCATTCTCTCTCTCTCCTCCCGCTCTCTCTCTGTGTATCAAATAAATAAATAAATCTGTTTTTTTAAAAAGTGCATTCTCTTCAGAATCAGTAAGAACAGGGTTTTAAACAACTAGTAGATAAAACCAGGAGATCACTCATAAAGGAGAAATAGACCTAGCCAGTAAGCTTCATACACAACTTCTCCAGCAATTAGAGAAATGCAAAACAAAATTGCAAGGAGATGCTATTTTTCTCCCAGAAGATGGATTTTTTTTTTTTTTAAGATTTTATTTATTTATTTGACAGAGAGACACAGCAAGAGAGGGAACACAAGCAGGGGGAGTGAGAGAGGGAGAAGCAGGCTTCCCGCTGAGCAGGGAGCCCGATGTGGGGCTCGATCCCAGGACCCTGGGATCATGACCTGAGCCGAAGGCAGACGCTTAACCGACTGAGCCACCCAGGCGCCCCCAGAAGATGGATTTTTAAGAAGGAAATGACTGGTCACAATTGGTAAGGAGGCATGGGAACTGGTATGCTCAGATCCTGTGGAAGCATAAAGTGGCTCAGCATTTTTAAAGAGTTGGCAATATTTATTTTATAATATAGAGCATAGCCCCCAATCGAACAATCTAGTATTTCCACTCTGAGTTTCTTTTCTACAGAAATGTGTGTGTGCATGAAGATACATGTACAAATGTGGCATTGATAGTAGGCTTTTTTTTTTTTTGAAGGAAATGGACATCTCCATTAAGAGAGAATTGGTGGATGAATTATGGACTAAAAACTTCATTTTGTTTAAAAAAGGAGATGTTGATGTAAATATACTGGCAAAGAAATATGTTTTGTAAATTCCTCATTGAAAAAAGCGAGCTAGAGAATATAAGTACAGTAGGACCCATTTATGTGATCCTGTGTATTTGTGTGTGTGTCCCATTATTTTGTGCATTGTTCTCTGTTTCTCCCCACCTCGAGGCATAGATTCCTGGTGATTTCTTGCTTTAGTGATTTTTCACAGGTAGAAACCCAAGTTGTGAGAAGTCAATAAACTCACTGAAGAGATTACACTAGGGCATGCCTTTGAAAGTGAGACAGGAAGAGAAGGAATGCCTTTCTGGTAACAAGAAGCAAGAGCAAACATGAGATTTCCTGCTGTCTGAAATGAAGCGGAAGGGTTTGGATCCAGAGGAAAACCGGATATTGCCCCAGGGGGGCAAGGGTCAGCAAGGATGGAGCCCCGTGGGCCCCGTGGGGCTGGACTCAGGGAGTGGGTACCTCCGTTTGTCAAAGAGGCCAGTACTCCTGCCTCAAGTGAGGACAGAATCAGCAAAACCACTGGATCTGAAAGGACCCCTGGGCTCACACAACAGATGACATCCTCCTTGGCTGGCACGGGACCCTGGGATCTTGGGTCCCACGGGACCACGGGACCCACATGTTGCTCTGGGAGTGAGGAAGCCCCAGGGATGGAGGATGGGAGCTTGGATTCAGATTTAATCTGATTTAAAATAAAGGAATGGAACATTTCAAGTGACATCTGATTTGGGAGAAGGAGGTTCACATGTTTCCCAATACCTGGAGAAAAGACCAGAGGGGTCTATGTTTATAGCCGACAGCTCCTAGTGGTTATCCTGGGGAGAGGAGAGAAATTGCTTGAAAAGGAAGGCAGGGACTTGTAGTTTTACGCTCACGCTTCTCTATTGTCTGAATTTTTGACATTGAACATCTATTACTCTTGTAATTTTTTTTTAAGATTGAAAGAGTTCTGCATGATCTCAGATTACCCCGCCTCAGATGCTCCTGACCATGTCTCTTGGGTCCCTGACTCCTGATTCTTCTCTGGGGACCCATATGTCTCTTCAGTTGGTGGGGGGGGGGGGGTCTGGTCCACTTTCCTCAGAGGCTTTCTGGGCCTGCTCCCCTCACGACAGCGCCAACTGCAGCCGCCCCCGCTTGGCACCCACCAGCCTCCAGGAGGCAGGGTCCACTCTGAGCTACAGACAGTTGCCTGACTTATTCTGACAGCCTCTCTCCCTGCTTTCTCCTGCTTGGGGGAAAACATCATCTGTGCAGGAGCTTCTAGAAAGCAATAGTGGGAAAAACACAGGATGTGGAGCTTTGATACCAGGACCCTTATGACCAGAAGTCAGGGCCCTTTGTGGGCTTGAAGTCCCTTCAGGGAGGCAACAACCAGTCTGGCTCCGAGGGGGCTGGATGATATCACTGGTTGGGGTGGACATCACTGGACCTAGGGTTGGGTACTGAGGAGGCATTCTGAAGTCAACAGTGAAGGGCTTGCTGGTTCGTGGCAAGTATTCTATACACACAGCTTCCCTCCCACCAGCGCCTGGGAGAGGGCTCTTCAAACTGCTGGTCATGTTTTCACAATGGAAGACCTATAGACATACATAAAACTGACAGAGAAGCTCCAAGAGAAGGACATGTTCCCTCATGTTTTTATGGGACAAGATTAAATAAATATAAAGACATTCAGCACCTCTGGCCACTGCTGGGTTTGGCCAGACTGTCCTCTGCCTGGTTGCAGGGAGATACCCTAACAATTGTTGGGGGCCATGTTTTCCCACTTTGTGTCTTTGTGGAGTATCTATGTCTTTGTAGTATTTAAACAAGAAAACACCGATTGTTTCCTTCAAATTCCTGATGAACTGGAAGGATCTCACCATCCATCTTTCATTCTTCATTTTGTTTTACTGTGGTAAATATATACAACATGAGATTATCCAATGTGACCTTTATGTGTAGGGTTCTGTGGCATCAAGTACATTTGCAGTTACCACCATCCACCTCCAGAACTTCTTCACAAACTGTAATTATGTACCGACTAGAAACAACCCCCCTTCGCCCCTCTCAGCCCCCGGGCACCACCATTCTACTTTGTGTCTCTGTGAATTGACTCCTCTTGGAACCTCATTTAAGTGGAATCGTACAGTGTTGGCCCTTTTGTGACCGGTTTATTTCACTTAGCTTGGTGTCTTCCAGGTTCATCCCCGTGATGTTCCATGTGTCAGAATTTTCTCCAGCCATTTCATGTTAGAGAAACTCATTCTCCATGAGGTTGCGCATACTGCTTCTCAGCATTAGCTATTCCCTGGAGTGGTCCGGGCAGAGGCGTGGAGAAGGAGTGTGACGGATCTGCACATGCCTGCACATCTGTTTCCCACAGGACTGTACTCTTTTTCCAGTTGTGAAAGGGTTACCTTGGCAACAAATCACTTCTCTAATTTTTTTAAGGTTGTGAACAGATGACCAAATGACGAGAGCAAAAGATTATGAAGGCTGAGCGTACGTATATGGAAGGGAATACTGAATTAATTTTGTAAGAAAACATAAAGTATAAGGTGGTATCTCATTGTGGTTTTGATTTGTATTTCCCCGATGGCTAGTGATGCTGAGCATTTTTTCATGTGTCTGTTAGCCATTTGTATGTCTTTGGAGAAGTGTCTGTTCATGTCTTCTGCCCATTTTTTGACTGGGTTATTTGTTTTTTTGAGTGTTGAGTTTGAGAAGTTCTTTATAGATCTTGGATATCAATCCTTTATCTGTAGTGTCATTTGCAAATATCTTCTCCTGTTCCATGGTCTGCCTCTTAGTTTTGTTGACTGTTTCTTTTGCTGTGCAGAAGCTTTTTTTTTTTTTTTAAGATTTTATTTATTTATTTGACAGAGAGATAGAGAGAGAGAGAACAAGTAGGCAGAGAGGCAGGCAGAGGGACAGGGAGAAGCAGGCTCCCTGCAGAGCAGGAAGCCCTATGCGGGGCTCGATCCCAGGACCATGGGATCATGACCCGAGCTGAAGGCAGCCGCTTAACCGACTGAGCTACCCAGGCGCCCCATGTGCAGAAGTTTTTATCTTGATGAAGTCCCAAAAGTTCATTTTTTCTTTTGTTTCACTAACTCAACATCACTAGCCATCAGGGAAATGCAAATCAAAACCACAATGAGATACCACCTTACACCAGCTAGAATGGCAAAAATTAACCAAACAGGAAAGAACAAATGTTGGTGAGGATGTGGAAAAGGGGGAACCCTCTTACGCTGTTAGGGGGAAAGCAAGCTGGTGCAGCCACTCTGGAAAACAGTATGGAGGTTCCGCAAGATGTTAAAAATAGAGCTACCCTATGACCCAGCAATTGTGCTACTAGGTATTTACCCCAAAGACACAGATGTAGTGAAAAGAAGGTGCACATGCACCCCAATGTTCATAGTAGCCACGTCCACAAGAGCCAAACTGTGGAAGGAGCCAAGATGTCCTTCAACAGACGAATGGATAAAGAACATGTGGTCCATATATACAATGGACTATTACTCAGCCATCAGAAAGGATAAATACCTACCATTTGCATCGACATGGATGGAACTGGAGGGAATTATGCTAAGTGAAATAAGTCAAGCAGAGAAAGACAATTACCATATGGTTTCACTCATATGTGGAACATAAGGAATAGCGCAGAGGACCATGGGGGAAGGGAGGAAAATCTGAAGGGGGAGAAATCAGAGAGGGAGACGAACCATGAGAGACTCTGGACCCTGGGAAACAAACTGAGGGTTTCAGAAGGGAGGGGGTAACAGGGTGATGGGTATTAAGGAGCACACATGTTGTGATGAGCACTGGGTGTTATACATAACTAATGAATCATTGAACACTACATCAAAAACTAATGATGTACTGTATGTTGGCTAACTGAACATAATAAAAAAAAAGAAAGAAAAAAACACAAAGCGATTATGACATGGTTCGTGCACTTCCTACTGAATCCAAGGAATAGGTCTGAGCGCCCTACTATGTGCCAGGCACTGTGCTAGGTGGTGGGATACAAGGGCGAGCAAGACCCAAGGTAGCACCCTTGGCGCCGGCAATCAACAGGGGATAGACACGAACCCACTAATTACAAACCCAGCTGGATGCTGGGAGGGAAAAGACCATGTTTTCACAAAAGCATAGACCAAAGGGGCCTGACCTAGACTGGGACGCTGAAAAGCTTTCCCTGAGCAATTAACACGGAAACGGAGACCGGAAATAGCAGTAGCATTTGCAGCCCGCAGTTTGGGAAGAGGACGGGCAGCAGGAGTGCCCGTGGTGACCAGAGAACCCTCCCCTACTTCGTAGATCAGTCGGACAATCCCAAGTCCTCCAGGAACAAAGGCCACGTTACCTTGTCCTGCGCAGGTGGAGGCCAAGGTAGGGATAACACTTGGCTGGAAAAGATCTTGGGGTTTACAGTTTCGTCGGTCCGGTCCCTGGTTCTGGGTGTTTCGGAGAAGGGTCTCCGGGCTGGTTTCGGTCATGGCAGTGAGGGAGGCCAGCGCCTGGATCAGGGCTGGTCCATCTGGGATGCATGGGACTAGCCAGGGGGCCCCTGGGGACGTGGAGAGGAGGGGCCGGCTCTGGGGGAAGATGGGAACCACGAAGTCAGAGCACAGTCTGGGGCTTAACCATTGGCTGGAGGTCGGGGGGCGGATGGGGGCGGGGCTGGGGGGGGTGGACTTGAGCAGAGCTAGAAAATCCAAGTAGCAGCCGCCCACCTGACAGACTGGCCGTGCCTGGCGGGGCACGGGCGCCCTGGCCTCCCAATATTCTTCTCAGGCGTGAGATGAGGCTCACTCACCAAAGTGCTCACAGCCACTCTGGGCCTGCAGGGGGCTCATCTTTGATTTTTCAGGGTTCAGAGGCAGCTGAAAAGCATGGGCATTTGATGAAAGGGAAGGGAGGGCAACATAGTTCACGGGCATCTGGGGCGATTTGGAGGAAGACGTCTGTGCTGGTGGGAAAACAACGTTGTGGTGGGGGCTCTCCGAGACCAGCCTCAAAGTCAATGGAAAGACCATCTTTAGATGGCGGGTTTGCCAACGGTCCACTAGGAGGACTGACAGAACTCGGAAAAGTGGTGAGAGTCACGGTCATGGTTTATTACTGTGAAAAGAGATGGGTTAAAACCAGCCAAGGGAAAAGGTATGGGGGGATGAAGCCCAGGGGAAAGCAGCTCAAGCTCCAAGTGTGTTCTGCCCTGAGTTGTGCAGACTGCGGCTACTTCACCCTGCACGTGTGGGGTACTGACCTCCAGGGACGCTCCCCCAAGCCTCGATGGACAGGGTTTTTACTGGGGGTGGGTCACGCAAGCGGAGAACACCCACACGGCTGACCTTAGTTCTCAGTCTTCAGCTACTCCAGGAGTCGCAGTGATATGGCATGACCCAAGGTCCCCACCACAAGCATGCTGTCACCATGGGCTAGCTGGTGTGGCCAAAGCTCCAGGTCTATAAAAGTACGCTTACCGGGCAGCATACACAAACGGCTTAGAGCCCATCTCTCAGCAGACCCTCAAGGGCTAATTTCTTCAGAACGCATGAGGTTTGAACCCCCCCCAAACCTGCTCAGTTAACCATTTACTGCATGAGCATGAATGGCCAGTGTCAAGAGATTGAAGAGAGGGCACCTGGCTGGCTCAGTTGGTTAAGTGACTGCCTTCGGCTCGGGTCATGATCTCAGGGTCCTGGGATCGAGTCCCGCATCGGGCTCCCTGCTCTTTGGGAGGCTGCTTCTCCCTCTGCCCCTCTCTCACTCTCTGTCTCTCATGAATAAATAAATAAAATCTT
>NW_027921581.1:0-1372 GCF_054177405.1 Leptonychotes weddellii
AGCTCTGGGTGGCGGGTGGGGAGGGGTCCGTCTAGGAGAGCTTCCTGGAGAAGGAGGGGCAGGAGGGGGGTGGGGAGGGAGAGGAGGAGGCTCAGCTTTGGCCAGGAGGGGGCAGCTAGCTGCAAAGGAGGAGGAGAGAATCAGGGGGTGATAGTCTTTGAGGGAAGATGAGGCTTCCTGCCTGTGGCTGGGATGCTGGGCATGGTCCCCTAGCCCATCCATGGGAGTTGCTGGAGGAAGAGACCATCACAGGTGTCTTGAGGGGGCCCAGAACAAGATCTCCAGGGAAACAGGACGAGGATAACCACCGTCATGCACACTTCCAGCTCAGCGGCCTTCCCTCCCCGCGGGGGCTTTGCTTTCTGCCTTGAGGACACCCTGCCAGCCACGGCCTCCATCCTCCGTTCCCCAACTCTCCCCCTGGGCAGACTGCAGGGAGGAGGGACCACCACCTCCCAGCGAGGGGGGCCGGCTGGCCTTGCCAGCTGTCTGCGCCCTCACCTTGGCCCATCACGATCCCTCCCTCCTCTCTCTCCCGGGGATGGCAGCACCAGCTCTGATCCTGACAGACCAGTCGCGCATCCCTGCCTGTGTCCCCGCCCCCTCTCCCCCCCCCAGCTCTGACCCTCTGCCCTCAGCTGGCTGAGAGCCATATCACCCTGATGTCCATGGAGTGAAGGCCTGGATGAGGCCGCCTCTCTCTCCCTCCTGGGTTGCTGGCCCTGGCCTGTCCCCAGGTATCTATCTCCCAGGACATTCTCCATCCTCCCACCCCACCCTCTTCCTCAGTACACCTCAGCTCTACCCTCTGCCCCCAGCCCCTCTACTGTGCCGTCAGGGGACACCCTCTGCCAAGAACCCATCTGTTCTTCCGTCAGGGGCACCTTCTGCCCCCAACCCCTCTGCTCTGCCATCAGGGGGTACCCTCCGCCCCCAACCCCTCGGCTCTGCCATCAGTGGGGCACAGCAGTTCCCTGCCCTGGTCTGGGCCAGCTATGAGTCCCTGGGGGACTGGGGCAGTTCTGCTTCTGGGATTTCCCCAGCCTGCACCAGCCGGAAGTCTGCATGGAGAGGGAAACCTTATTCTTGACATCAGGCCAGCTACGAAACCAGACCAAAGGTCAGGCCAGAAGCCTGTTGGCCTGGTCAGCTGGGGAGTCCCACTGACCTCTACTCTTCAGATCTAGGGGCTGAGGCCTCAGAGGCCCAGAGAGCAAGGTCAGGTTTGGGGCAGGAGAGAGAAGGAAGCATCGGAGGGCATGGGACCCCATGCTGACCCCCGCCCCATCACCCTGTCCTGTCTGTCCCTGCCCTGGGCTGTCCAGCAGTGGGGTGTGCTCTGTGAGCTGCCTTTACCCTCCCAGCAGGCTCC
>NW_027921582.1:0-227 GCF_054177405.1 Leptonychotes weddellii
CACCTTTTCTCACTCTCTAGCTTTCTTGCTCTGAAGGAAGCCAGCTCCCATGTCAAGCAGCCCTGTGGGGAGGCCCGTGTGGCAAGGAACTAATCTCTCCAGCCAACAGCCTACAAGAACCTGAGGTCCTTGGTCCAGGGGCCCTCAAGGAACTGAAGCCTGCCGACAGCCTTGTGAGTAAGCTCGGAAGTGGACCTTCTGAGGCCCGCAGACAGCCTATGTGTGAG
>NW_027921583.1:0-227 GCF_054177405.1 Leptonychotes weddellii
CAGGGAGCCCGATGTGGGGCTCGATCCTGGGACTCCAGGATCATGACCTGAGCCGAAGGCAGTTGCTTAACCAACTGAGCCACCCAGGCGCCCCTGTGACCCCATGTATTCTTATAATTGAATGATTCCCCAATCCTTTCATAGGATGTCGTTGGAATCGGTCTCCAGTTTTGACTGAAAGTCTTTCAGATGGAAACACCCCTCAATCCTATCTGATCCTCAGAGAC
>NW_027921584.1:0-227 GCF_054177405.1 Leptonychotes weddellii
AACATAATTTTAACAAGTATATATGAAAAGTAGAGAGAAACTTTAAGCAAAAATCATATGATGAAGATCCTTATATGTCAAAGATTTTTAACTGTAGCTTTTGAATATTGGGACATCCTTACTACCTTAAACAAGGGAATATTATGAATGGATTTCAATTTTAGAAATATGATGCAATAATAATAGAATGGATTTGAATGTTATTGGACAAGAAACCCAGTTTAAAA
>NW_027921585.1:0-227 GCF_054177405.1 Leptonychotes weddellii
TTTCTATGTAAAAAAAAAAAAAAAAAATGCAATTCTAAAAGAACAGCTAGCAAAATGTCAAAACCACCAGAAACTCCAAGGGAGAAATTTAAAAGCAAAGCTAGTCTATTTTAAATGACAGGCTGAGATAAGGGAGGAATGGCTTTCTGGTGTCCAGTGAGATGTTGTGATTATTAATGTTGGAAGCAAATCTTTTTCATGATGTTTCATCCTATTTAAGCCTTCTA
>NW_027921586.1:0-227 GCF_054177405.1 Leptonychotes weddellii
ATGTAATTTAGGATTATGTCCTAAACAGTTTTGATTATTATATTGTGAGACTGTGGGTTCTGCTGCATTTTCTTTTTTTAGCAGGTGATCAACTTATTTAGGTTCATACTGTGAGTTTTGTGTCATCTTCTGTGGGCATTTGATCCAATGTCAGTTCTGTTTGAAAAGACTTTGTTAATGCTATTTTGGTCTGTCCTGCAAATATACCACTCGTGGGTTATTCTGGG
>NW_027921587.1:0-227 GCF_054177405.1 Leptonychotes weddellii
TTGGTATCATAACTAAAATATCTCTTACCTGTCCCCAGCTTGCTTCATTTCCCTGGCTTCTGAAAGCATTTGAGTTAGGACCCTACCCCTTCCCCTCTGTGAACCACACATTCCTCTTTTTAAAGCGAGGCATTTGAATCCGATGACTCCAAGGCCCTCCAAGTGTGCACTTCAGAAATGAGTCGTGCTATTGACAATGTGTAATTGTTCTGCAGATGGTTTTTGAG
>NW_027921588.1:0-227 GCF_054177405.1 Leptonychotes weddellii
CCCCCCCCCCCCCCCCCCCCCCCGAGGCGTGAGCCTGGTGATGGGTATTAAAGAGGGCATGTTCTGCATGGAGCACTGGGTGTTATACGCAAACAATGCATCATGGAACTCTACATCAAAAACTAATGATTTAATGTATGCTGATTAACATAATAATAATAAAAAATAAATAAAAAAATAAAAACAAACAAAAACACACCTTTTTAATCATGAAACACTGCAAAAGC
>NW_027921589.1:0-227 GCF_054177405.1 Leptonychotes weddellii
GTCTGCAAAGGTTGGTGACTTTATTCCATGGTAGTAAAACTTGTCGTCAGGTGCAGCACAGAAGGCCACAAATCCCTCCAAGCAGGCGGCAGTGGCACTGGGAGCATCTGGGTATGGGGGGGGGGGGGTCGGGGGCCGCTCCCCACCCCCCGCTCTTCTTCACAGATGGTTGCCAGAAGGCCCTGTCTCCATTTGGGGGACAGGCCATCAACCCGTCCCACCGTTCC
>NW_027921590.1:0-227 GCF_054177405.1 Leptonychotes weddellii
AATCTAGGAAAAAACTATAAATCACAATAATTAACATATATATGCCTATATATGCATGTTGAAAATATTCACCATAGCATTATTTAAAACAGATTAAAAATTAGAATAAATCTAACTGTCCAACAAACTTGGTTAAGTAAATTATAATTTACCCATACAGTAGACTCTTGTGCAACCAAAAAACAGTAAATTTGTAAAAGAATATTTATTTATGTGGAAAGATGCAA
>NW_027921591.1:0-227 GCF_054177405.1 Leptonychotes weddellii
TAGAGCCGTCAGCATCCAGCGCGCATGTGGGGGGGCTGGGGGACGTTGGTGGCGGCAAGGTGTGTGTCCCGGTGCTGCAGAGTGGTGGCAGGATGCTGCAGTGTCAACAGACCAAGGTAATCAACTCGCATTTGAATAGCATTTAGCAATTTGCAAAGGGTTTTGTGTATCTCCTCCCACTGAGCACTCACATTTTGCACAGAAAAGGTAGCTCAGAAAATGTGCTG
>NW_027921592.1:0-1372 GCF_054177405.1 Leptonychotes weddellii
TATTTGAGACCTTTCTTGTTTCTTGAGAAAGGCTTGTATTGCTATGTACTTTCCTCTTACCACTGCCTTTGCTGTATCCCAAAGGTTTTGAACAGTTGTGTTTTCATTTTCATTGGTTTCCATGAATTTTTTAAATTCTTCTTTAATTTCCTGGTTGACCCATTCATTCTGTAGTAGGATGCTCTTTAGCCTCCATGTATTTAAGTTCTTTCTGACTTTCCTCTTGTGATGGAGTTCTAGTTTCAAAGCACTGTGGTCCGAAAATATGCAGGGAGTGATCCCAGTCTTTTGATACCAGTTGAGACC
Organism: Leptonychotes weddellii; assembly: GCF_054177405.1. Taxonomy (NCBI): domain Eukaryota; kingdom Metazoa; phylum Chordata; class Mammalia; order Carnivora; family Phocidae; genus Leptonychotes; species Leptonychotes weddellii. The sequence continues at coordinate 307 of NW_027921592.1, forward strand.
TGATTTGTCACCTAGGATGTGATCTATTCTGGAGAATGTTCCATGGGCACTAGAGAAGAATGTGTATTCCGTTGCTTTGGGATGGAATGTTCTGAATATGTCTGTGAAGTCCATTTGGTCCAGTGTGTCATTTAACGTATTTATTTCTTTGTTGATCTTTTGCTTAGATGATCTGTCCATTTTAGTGAGGGGGGTGTTAAAGTCACCCATTATTATTGTATTGTTGTCCATGTGTTTTTTTGTTGTTGTTGTTATTAATTGCCTTATATAATTGGCTGTTCCCATGTTAGGGGATATAGATATTTACAGTTGTTAGATCTTCTTGTTGGATAGACCCTTTAAGCAGGATATATTGTCCTTCCTCATCTCTTATTACAGTCTTTGGTTTAGAAGCTAATTTGTCTCATATAAGGATTGCCACCCCAGCTTTCTTTTGGTGTCCATTAGCATGGTAAATCATTTTCCGTATCTTCACTTTCAATCTGGGGGTGTCTTTGGGCCTAAAATGAGTCTCTTGCTGACAGCATATTGATGGGTCTTGTTTTCTTATCCAATCTGATACCCTGTGTCTTTTCATTGGGGCATTTAGCCCATTTACATTCAGGGTAACTCTTGAAAGATAGGAATTTAGTGCCATTGTATTGCCTGTAAGGTGACTGTTACTGTATATTCTCTGTGTTCCTTTCTGGTCGATGTTGCTTTTAGGCTCTCTCTTTGCTTAGAGGACCCCTTTCAAGATTTCTTGTAGGGCTGGTTTTGTTTTTGCAAATTCCTTTAGTTTTTGTTTGTCCTGGAAGCTTTTTATCTCTCCTTCAATTTTCAATGACAGCCTAGCTGGATAGAGTATTCTTGGCTGCATATTTTTCTCATTTAGTGCTCTGAATATATCCTGCCAGTCTTTTCTGGCCTGCCAGGTCTCTGTGGATAGGTCTCTTGCCAATCTAATGTTTCTACCATTGTGGGTTACAGATCTCTTCTCCTGAGCTGCTTTCAGGATTTTCTCTTTGTCTCTGAGACTCCTAAGTTTTACTATTAGACGTTGGGGTGTTGACCTATTTTTATTGAT
>NW_027921593.1:0-227 GCF_054177405.1 Leptonychotes weddellii
ATGTAATTTAGGATTATGTCCTAAACAGTTTTGATTATTATATTGTGAGACTGTGGGTTCTGCTGCATTTTCTTTTTTTAGCAGGTGATCAACTTATTTAGGTTCATACTGTGAGTTTTGTGTCATCTTCTGTGGGCATTTGATCCAATGTCAGTTCTGTTTGAAAAGACTTTGTTAATGCTATTTTGGTCTGTCCTGCCACTCGTGGGTTATTCTGGGACTTAGGT
>NW_027921594.1:0-227 GCF_054177405.1 Leptonychotes weddellii
TAGAATAAAAATAGACTAATTTCAGCGATTATTTCCTTTATTGGGATATGAAAAAATTCTCAAGAATCATTGAGTTCAGTTAAGATATAAAAGAAACAACAACAACAACAAAAAACCTTTCTTCATAAAAATGTGAGAACGGGGGGGCGGAGCAAGATGGCGGAGGAGTAGGAGACCTGGATTTCGTCTCCTCTCAGGACTTCAGCTGGATAGGGATCAAACCATTC
>NW_027921595.1:0-227 GCF_054177405.1 Leptonychotes weddellii
CTGTCCGGGAGTCAGCCCTGCGTGGCATCCATGGGTGGGTGCTGGGGGCCAGGAGGGGCCCACAGACCACATCAGACGTTCTCACAGACTTCCATGACTTCTCTGTGATTTGCCGTCTCTTTCTGGAAGTGGACTTTTGTTCTACTCAGCATCTGTGGTTTTCGATGGATTCTGAAATAGTTAATAAATATTTGGCTTCCTGTTTCAAAATGTTCTGTGTTCCTTTT
>NW_027921596.1:0-227 GCF_054177405.1 Leptonychotes weddellii
AAGAGGGAGAGGGAGAAGAAGACTCCCTACTGAGCAGGGAGCCCACTGCAGGGCTTGATCCCAGGACCCTGAGATCATGAACTGAGCTGAAGGCAGACGCTTAACTGACTGAGCCACCCAGACACCCCTGTATATTGATGTTTAAAACAGTCCCAACTTACTAGATTGCTTGTAGAGCTTATAAACAATATAATCCTACTGAATCTCCATATTTACTATCATTATAC
>NW_027921597.1:0-227 GCF_054177405.1 Leptonychotes weddellii
GTATGAAGCATTTCCCAGTACTGTGAGAGCATGCATCATTTCAGAGTGACCTTTCCAAATCTTCTTCCTTACCCACTCATTCCCAAAACTGATGTGTGGTAGGACAGGCCAGAACTCTCAGTAGCCATTTACCCACATTACAAAAGAAAAGTGTTTGTCTGTCCCATCCCATCTCTATCAATATCAAGGCTTGGTATTGCTCCCCTAGCCAGGTGTAAAAAACCCAA
>NW_027921598.1:0-227 GCF_054177405.1 Leptonychotes weddellii
ATTTTGCTTACTGCCTACTTATAGAAACCAATTCCCTGAAAATTAACAGATTTCTCCTTGTTAATCAGTGTTGCTCAGTGTTGCAGGGCAAAAAACAATCTAAGTCAACCGACCTTTGAAAATATCTTTTAGTCAGAAATTTAGCCCCAATGGGGAGAAACACAAGTGGTGCTTATACCCCCCGAAAAAGTGGTTTTTTTAAAATTTTTTATTGTTACGTTAATCAT
>NW_027921599.1:0-227 GCF_054177405.1 Leptonychotes weddellii
CTCTCTCAAATAAATAAATAAAATCTTTAAAAAAAAAAGTTTGCTTGTTCCTCTTCTTACACCCAAGTATTCTGTCCTTTTCACTTCATTCGTGAACATTTTTCATCCAAACCATGACCAAAAATAACAATTGTACACAAAAATGTCTGAATTGTAACAGTGATGGTTTTCTTTTCCTAAATATGTTTGTTTACCATCCCCATAAGTAAGAAAAGCTTTTTCCACTG
>NW_027921600.1:0-227 GCF_054177405.1 Leptonychotes weddellii
ATGGTGCTGGAACAACTGGATATCCATGTGCAAAAAAGCAAACATCAATCCAAACCATATACAGAAATGAACTCAAATTGGTTCAAAGATCCAAATATAAAAACTAAAACTATAAGCGTCTCAAAGAAAACACAGGAGACCTTGTGTTGGGCAAGATTTCTTAAGATATGACACCATAAGGATAGCCTACAAAAAAAAAGGATAAATTGGACACCATCAAAATTAAG
>NW_027921601.1:0-227 GCF_054177405.1 Leptonychotes weddellii
AACATACCTTTTCTCTCGGAGTAATGATAGGATTTGTGATGGTGTGAAATAGCAGCTCGTTTGTTGTGCAGTGGTTACTTCATAGTAATAATTTCTTTTGATTTAAGAATTTTCTCTAAAGGGGCGCCTGGGTGGCTCAGTTGGTTAAGCGACTGCCTTCGGCTCAGGTCATGATCCTGGAGTCCCTGGATCGAGTCCCGCATCGGGCTTCCTGCTCGGCAGGGAGT
>NW_027921602.1:0-227 GCF_054177405.1 Leptonychotes weddellii
ACAAACATTAGCAACTCATGGTTTACATCCTAGATAGAAAGGTATTACTAACATCTCCAAGAGTGATTGAGAAAATGTAAAAAACAATGCTGAGACGATGTGGATGGAACTGGAGGATATTATGCTGAGCGAAATAAGTCAATCAGAGAAAAACATGTATCATATGACCTCACTGATATGAGGAATTCTTTTTTTTTTTTAAAGATTTTATTTATTTATTTGACAGA
>NW_027921603.1:0-1372 GCF_054177405.1 Leptonychotes weddellii
AGCCTGCACTCCCTTGTTACCACTCGGACAGACACATTTATGCTTTCAGAGGAAAACATAAATTGGTGTCACAAACCAAGGGGAAATGGAGGAAGGATCATCCTTTATTGAGTATGTCCTCCGTACCCGTTCACTAGACACGATTACAGCCCTTTAATTCTCAGAGAAATTCTAAGAGCAGGACGTCAATGACCTGATTTTATAAATGGGGAAACTGGCACCTGAAAATGATTAAGGATCTTGTCTGGGATCCCTAGACACAGCAAGGCCTGGATTTAAACCCCAACACTGATAAACAACAACAGTCAGACTTTTCCTCATTCTCCTAAATTAAAGAAAATGCCCAACAATTCTGCCAAAGGCATACCATGCCATAGGCAGTTTCAAGTGGCTTATAGGGCAGATCTGAGAGGCAGAAAGAACTGCCAACATTTTTATATAGATAGAATTAGGCAAATATTAATAAGATAGCCCTTATGCTGTGGGAAGTGTGGGATAGGAGAAAAGTAAACAGTCCATTTACTTCTGAAAATGGGTGTTAGCAACCGCCCCTAAACCCGGACAACTCGCCCCTTCCACCATCATGCTTTTAAGCAAGGGTTCTATTTCACCAAACCAATTCACTTAGGAGTTAAAAAATGCCCACTTAGGATTTACTTCTGTTTTTCTTTCTTCGTTCTTTGTTCTAGAAAGTAAACACTCCCAGAATCCCATCCATTTGAAAAAATTAATATGGCCACAAAATTTTAGATTAGAATGTTTGTTGCCGAAGAGGCATTTGTTAAGTAAATTGATAAATACCACTTCTGATGTGGAATCTAACATATTCATTATGCTCCTGCTGGTTTTCTGTTTAACATCACAGACACCTCCTTTTATTTTATTGGCAATGAGACAGAAATTGATGGTTGGTAGGTTTTTTTGTGGGGTTTTTGTTTATTGCTGTTGTTTTGTTTCTTTTAGGCAAGATACTTATCTTTAGAGAACATTTAAAATACAGCAGTTTAGAGCAGTTGAGGCATCCATATTATTACGATAATATTTGAGTCTCTTTCTGATTTGAGCCTGAACCCAGTACAGAATATGTTCTTTTAAGAGATCCTGCTCTATCTGCTTTTCTTCCAAACATGAGAAGACTTTAAAAGTAGGATAGTGTACTTCATTTTTCTCGTCTTTAAACAATCGTTTCCCTAAACCAGGAAGCATGCCTAGATTTGGCAATTTATTCTCAAAGAGAGAAGTCTATATAATTCAGATCACACAAGATAATTACAAGAAAAGAACAATTCTTTCAATGAAATGGGAAGCAGTAAAAAGAAAAATCACTTAGGTAGTACTCCATTTAAGAGATGCTTTTATCTTAATGTTTCTT
>NW_027921604.1:0-227 GCF_054177405.1 Leptonychotes weddellii
GGCGCCTGGGTGGCTCAGTTGGTTAAGCGACTGCCTTCGGCTCAGGTCATGATCCTGGAGTCCTGGGATCGAGTCCCGCATCGGGCTCCCTGCTCAGCGGGGGGTCTGCTTCCCCCTCTGACCCTTCCCCCTCTCATGTGTTCTCTCTCTCATTCTCTCTCTTTCAAATAAATAAATAAATAAATCTTTAAAAAAAAAATAACAACAAAAAAAACAAAACAAAGCGT
>NW_027921605.1:0-227 GCF_054177405.1 Leptonychotes weddellii
CTAGGGAAAGAACTACCTGAATGGATTGGAGGTCACAGTGCCCAGCATTTACACAGGGCTGCGAATAGTGCCTGTTCTACCAGGTGGATTGGAAGACCTCAAGATTCACTGGGCATTGGATACAGTGCATCAGGGTCTTACCTTGGTGGTGGGGAATAATTAGGCCTAGATTGAACACCACGCTGGTATTGCCTAACAAATATTAAAAGCAAAATTCAAACTGAGGG
>NW_027921606.1:0-227 GCF_054177405.1 Leptonychotes weddellii
ATGCCTGTCAAGTGCTTACAGCCAACACGCAGAAATGTCCAGCGTTGTGGGTGATTGTCACTGTTGTCACTGCTATTGTTACCCGCTGAGGCCCAGAGAGGGAAGCACCTGTCCTGGGGTCACGCCAGAGGGCAGTGGGACCAGCAGCCTCCCCAAGGCGGGGTCTGGGAGCCCCTCCACCCACACCCCAGACGTCCAGGCCTCAGTGGCGGGAGGTAGAGGGAGGA
>NW_027921607.1:0-227 GCF_054177405.1 Leptonychotes weddellii
CGTGAGACACTCCAAGGAAGACACGCAAAACTGTCCAGCTGAACCCAGTCATCCCACGGAACTCTGAGGGATAATTAAGTCACTAAATTTTCAGATGGGTTGTGACACTGGAAAATAACCAAAGCAGAGTTAAGCAGGTAATATGCTAAGAACTATATCTGGCTCACAGCAAGCGCTGAAGGTGTTGGTTCATTGCCACTTGCCCTAGAATCCTTAAGGCTGTCATC
>NW_027921608.1:0-227 GCF_054177405.1 Leptonychotes weddellii
CCAAATCCTTTGTTATTTTAAAAATTAGGTTTTCTTATTTGTTGAGTTTTGAGAATTCTTTTTATATTCTAGATATAGTTCCTTTATCATGTATATATACATTTTAAGATTTTATTTATTAATTTGACAGACAGAGAGACACAGCTAGAGAGGGAACACAAGCAGGGGGAGTGGGAGAGGGAGAAGCAGACTCTCCGCTGAGCAGGAAGCCCAATGTGGGGCTCGAT
>NW_027921609.1:0-227 GCF_054177405.1 Leptonychotes weddellii
GCAGCCAGGGCTGGGGATGGTAAACCTTACTTATCTTAACAGTTTTACTGTGAGTAGAACATCTTGAGGCCAGATCAATATATACATTTCCAGCCCAAGGACTCATTGTATCTCCTGGTTATTAAAAATCAATGCAGGCCACTGGGTATTTACCCCAAAGATACAAATGTAGGGATCCGAAGGGGTACGTGCACCCCGATGTTTATAGCAGCAATGTCCACAATAGC
>NW_027921610.1:0-227 GCF_054177405.1 Leptonychotes weddellii
TCTCTCTCTCAAATAAATGAAATCATAAATAAATAAATAAATAAATAAACACAATGTGAAGCAATTTAAGGTATAAAGTCTAACTAGAAATCACTGCCTCATCTAGGTTCTGGCCTGAGTCCTGCTCAATCTTTGTTAAAAGAAAAGAAGAAAAGAAGAGAAGGGAAGGGAAGGGAAGGAAAGGGAAGAGGAGAGGAGAAGAGAGGAGAGGAGAAGAGAAGAGAAGA
>NW_027921611.1:0-227 GCF_054177405.1 Leptonychotes weddellii
AAAGCCTCCCGAGGCGCCCCCAGGACCACGAGCCGGGCTCACCTTTCTCCCCGCGTACTCCTTTCTCCCCTCGGTCTCCTGGAGAAGAGACAGGAGGATGGGCCCCCCGATGCAGGGGAGTGTGGTCAGTGAGAGGCCGCGTGAGCGCTCTGGACACCACCGAGCTGCTCTGCCCTCGGGGACCGGCGGGAAGGACAGCGGGGGCTGAGCCCCAGGCCTCCTGCTCT
>NW_027921612.1:0-227 GCF_054177405.1 Leptonychotes weddellii
GGGCTCCCACGGACCTGGTGGGACACAGAGTCCCTGGGGACAGCCTCCAAGGCCAGAAGGAAAGGGCTGACTCAGAAGTTGTTACAAGTCAACCAACCAGGAAGCACAGAGCACAAAGGACATTTCACTGTTTAACACTCAAGTCCCAACACCAATGCTTAAGATCCCACTGTTCCCAGGGCTGCCAAACTTCACAAATATGAACAGTGTGCTGATATGAAATCAAA
>NW_027921613.1:0-227 GCF_054177405.1 Leptonychotes weddellii
AAGTGTACTTACTGTTCCCTATCCTGACAGCTAACTAGCATCCTTCAGGGCCTTGAACCCCCTGAGCTGGTCATGCTCATGACAAGTGATCTTTGTATAGAGACAGCATGTGGAGGCTGGAAATGACAGCCAGGGGAGATTATGCACACGGTCAGGTTCTCTCTGCATCGCTAACAGCATCGCAGTATTCCCACTTGAAATCAACACCTGGGATATATCTTGACACC
>NW_027921614.1:0-1372 GCF_054177405.1 Leptonychotes weddellii
GTGACCTCAGATGTCAGGGTGTGCTCTCAGCCTCTCAGCAGAGATGCCCAGCAATGGGGCACTCCTGCCCCCATTGGACAGATGAAGAAACTGAGGCCCAGGGGGAGGGGAGAAATGACCTGTCCCAATCAGGCAGCTGGAGAATGGAGGTGCTGGGATTTAGCTCTGGCCTGGCCTTATCCCAAAGGTGGAGAGTTTGCCCTTGACACTGTGGGGACCCTGGTGACTGCAGGAGGCCAGGGAGTGACAGTGCTGAGGTGGCCTGAGGACGCCCAGGAGCAACTCCGTCTCAGGGTATCAGATCGGGTGGTGGGCCAGACATTATCTGCAGCCAGTTCTCCCCGAATCCCAGTGATGGGGCTGCTGGGAGACCCCACCTATTTTATGAATAGGTGCCTCCGAATGGCTATTGATGAGCAGGTGTGAAGTTGTTGACGGAAGCTTCCAAGGCCGGGGCTGTGTGCTTTCTAGACCCCGCAGGTAAGACCCCTGCCTGGACGCCCCAGCCCCCTTCTGGTCAAGGTGAGAGCTGGCCCCGATCACTTCCACAAGCTTCTCGCGACCAGGGACAGGTGCCCCAAACGGCCCACACCCGCCACCACATCCTGGTGACAGCATGACAGATTAGGAGCCCAGCGAAGCCAGCCGTGGGAATGACAGAGGAAGGGGATGATGACGCTCCCAGTCTCCCATCTATTTTTATTTCTCTCTGAACCTTGAAAGACAAGGGTTCTAGCAGGTGGCTCCTGCTTGCTGAGAGTGACTTGAAGGGTCCCGAGTTGCTTCTCAATGTCCTGGTCCTGAGTTACAGCCAGAGAAGCAAGCAGCTGGACTGCGGTGGGAGAGGCCTGAGTGGGGAGGAGCTCTTGCAGAGGTGCAGGGGAGGTCAGGGAGGGAAGGCGCCCCAGGTCACCCACGTGAGGGCACTGCTGTCACTGGCTGGCCCTGAGACCCCAACAGGCCCTGGGGTCATAGTTCCATTATCCATAAAATAGGTGGGATCTCCCGGCACCCCCATCACTGGGATTTGGGGAAAACTGGCTGCAGATAATGTCTGGCCCACCGCCCGATCTGATACCCTGAGACGGAGTTGCTCCTGGGCGTCCTCAGGCCACCTCAGCACTGTCACTCCCTGGCCTCCTGCAGTCACCAGGGTCCCCACAGTGTCAAGGGCAAACTCTCCACCTTTGGGATAAGGCCAGGCCAGAGCTAAATCCCAGCACCTCCATTCTCCAGCTGCCTGATTGGGACAGGTCATTTCTCCCCTCCCCCTGGGCCTCAGTTTCTTCATCTGTCCAATGGGGGCAGGAGTGCCCCATTGCTGGGCATCTCTGCTGAGAGGCTGAGAGCACACCCTGACATCTGAGGTCAC
>NW_027921615.1:0-227 GCF_054177405.1 Leptonychotes weddellii
AGTACTTTTGTGTATATATGAAATTTCTTGATTTTCTCTTCAGAGCATCTCTCTTCTATAACTCTTCATATATTGCTAAAATTAATAGACTTTTTAAAGCAGTTTTAGGTTTTCAGGAAAAAAAACTGAGAGAAAAAGAATTTTTTTTTTTTTTAATTTTTTTTTATTCTTATGTTAATCCCCATACATTACATCATTAGTTCTAGATGAAGTGTTCCATGATTCAT
>NW_027921616.1:0-227 GCF_054177405.1 Leptonychotes weddellii
AACACTCAGTTTGTTTCCTGCAATTAAGAATTCCTCATATCAATGAGATCATATGATACATGTCTTTCTCTGTTTGACTTATTTCACTCAACATAATACCCTCTAGTTCCATCCACGTCGTTGCAAATGGCAAGATCTCATTCCTTTTGATGGCTGCATAATATTCCATTGTATATATATACCACATCTTCTTTATCCAGTCATCTGTCGATGGACATCTTGGCTCT
>NW_027921617.1:0-227 GCF_054177405.1 Leptonychotes weddellii
AACCTAAATAAAATGTGAATTTTGTTTAAAAAAAAAAAAAAAACCTTGCTAGATGAGACAAAATCATTCTGGCCATATTTGGAAATGTTTGCTCTTTGAATTATTCTCTAATGATTAGCAACCATTCTTACGTACCAACAATTTTGAGTGTTTGATATATTTTTAAAAATATTATTTTTGTCTGGAAATTTTTCTTTGTGTAAATTCACTACTAGCACTCTTCATTA
>NW_027921618.1:0-227 GCF_054177405.1 Leptonychotes weddellii
TGATTCCATTTTTATAAATATCTATAACAGGCAAATTCATGGAGATAGAAAGTAGATTAGAAGTTACCAGAGGCTGGGGAGAAAGGGGAGTGGGGAAGTGTTGCTTAATGGGTATAGAGTCTCTGGAGTGATGATAAATTTGGGAACTAAATAATGGTGATGGTTGCACAAAGCTGTGAATGTAATGAATGGCACTGCATTAGACACTTAAATATGGTTAAAATGGC
>NW_027921619.1:0-227 GCF_054177405.1 Leptonychotes weddellii
CCCATCAGCTAACGGCGCGGGGGCCTGCAGATGTGACTCACAGGGTCAGTCCCGTCGCCCCTCTTGGACAGCAGTACTAACGGGATGAGTCACACCTCGGGGTGGCTGGGGAACCGCTGGCCTGGTAGCCGAGGAGAGGGACCCCAGGGCATGGGAGCATGGGACCCAGAAAACATGGGGCCCTGGGGAGTGAGAGAGCGCCCGAGTGAGTGGGTTCTGAGGCTGCA
>NW_027921620.1:0-227 GCF_054177405.1 Leptonychotes weddellii
GAGTTTGGAGAAGTAGTAATTGGATTAGAAACAGAATGAAATGCTGAAAAGGGAAATGTGGAGGGATAAGTAAGGGAACGGATAAATGCCCAGAAAGCTGCAGTGCTTAAGGTAGGGGAGACCACCAAAAGACAAAGAAATGTGCACTATTGTCTTTTCCTATTTCTAATTTCAGCTTCAATTTCTTGATATCTAAGTACTCAGAACACTGTACACAATCTGTTCCT
>NW_027921621.1:0-227 GCF_054177405.1 Leptonychotes weddellii
AGCCAAGTCTCTGAATCCTAACACAGATAGCCAAAATCCAATATGCCACATCCAAAAGGAGGTGAGAAGAACAGGAGGGCATGTGGTTTCCATGTGCTCACTCGTCTAGAACTCTACAACACCATTTCGAGATAGACCAAACTGTTCAAAAATCCACAGGGTGATGTGCATTTAATTTAAGTAACATCGGTGAGTCTTAAGGATGATAATGGCTTTTCCAATTCAGT
>NW_027921622.1:0-227 GCF_054177405.1 Leptonychotes weddellii
ACTTAGTCTTTCCTTAACCCTTACCCCTGCCAGATCTCTTTTCCTAGAGCAGTGAATGTCTATTCTTTCTTTAGACTTCCCATTGTAGGTGGTTCTCTGACCCTACCAAACTCATTTAGAAATGTGGGGAGAGGAACAGGAAAATAAAAAATCATTCTCTGAAGGGCAACTTCTGGTTCCAGATCTAACATTTAAAAAGCCTGGGAGTCATCACTTCAGTCTGTGAA
>NW_027921623.1:0-227 GCF_054177405.1 Leptonychotes weddellii
TTCAGACTTACTTCTTTCCCTTCTCCAGGACCCTATTCCTTGGAACCTGGCCCCGCTAGGCAATTTGTTCCATCATGCCTCTGAATGAGGCGAGGCACTCGACTCATGCCTCACAACCAGCTTCTGTCCTGCTGGTGACTGTTTGGAGACGAGTTGTTCTGTTGAGTGGGAAGTGGAGGGTGCAGGACTTTTAGGAGACCAAGGAGCACGGGAAGAGGCCTGTGGGG
>NW_027921624.1:0-1372 GCF_054177405.1 Leptonychotes weddellii
AAGGCTCTCAGCTTTTCCCCATTGAGATTGATATTCGCTGTGGGTTTTTCATAGATGGATTTTATGAACTTGAGGAATGTTCCCTCTATCCCTATAGTCTGAAGAGTTTTAATCAGGAAAGGTTGCTGTATTTTGTCAAAAGCTTTTTCTGCATCAATTGAGAGGACCATATGGTTCTTCTCCCTCCTCTTACTAATGTGTTCTATCACATTGATTGATTTGCGAATGTTGAAACACCCTTGCATCCTGGGGATAAATCCCACTTTGGTCGTGGTGGATGATTCTTTTAATGTATTGTTGGATCCTATTAGCTAGGATTTTGTTGAGAATTTTGGAATCCATATTCATCAGGGATATCGATCTGAAATTCTCCTTTTTGATGGCGTCTTTGCCTGGTTTGGGGATTAAGGTAATGCTGGCCTCATAGATGAGTTTGGAAGTTTTCCTTCTGTTTCTATTTTTTGAAACAGCTTCAGTAGAATAGGTATTATTTCTTCTTTGAATGTTTGTTAGAATTCCTCAGGGAATCCATTAGGCCCTGGACTCTTGTTTTTTGGGAAGTTTTTGATCATTGCTTCAATCTCGTTACTGGTTATTGGCCTATTGAGGTTTTCAATTTCATTCTGTTTCAAGTCTTGGTCGCTTATAGGTTTCTATTTCATCCAGATTGCTCAGGTTATAGGCATATAGTTGTTGGTAATAATTTCTAATAATTGTTTCTATTTCCTTGGTGGTAGTCATGATCTCTCCCCTTTCATTCATAATTTTATTAATTTGGGTCCTTTCTCTTTTCTTTTGGATAACTGGCCAGTGGTTTATTGATCTTATTAATTCTTTCAAAGAACCAACTTCTAGTTTTGGTGATCTGATCCACTGTGTTTCTGGTTTCTAATTCATTGATCTCTGCTCTAATTTTAATTATTTCTCTTCTAATGCATGGCTTAGGTATCGTTTGTTGCTTTTTCTCTAGTTCTTTAAGGTGTGGAGTTAGTTGGTGCATTTGGGATGTTTCTATTTTTTGAGTGAGGCTTGGATGGCTATGTATTTCCCCCTTAGGACCGCCTTTGCAGTATCCGATAGGTTTTGGACTGATGTGTTTTCATTCTCATTGATTTCCATGAATTGTTTAAGTTCTTCCTTGATTTCCTGGTTGACCCAAACATTCTTGAGCAGAGTGGTCTTTAGCTTCCAAGTGTTTGAATTTCTGCCAAATTTTTTCTTGGGATTGGGTTCCAGTTTTAAAGCATTGTGGTCTGAGAATATGCAGGGAATAATCTCAATATTTGGTATCGGTTGAATGCTGATTTGTGACCCAGTATGTGGTCTATTCTGGAGAAAGTTCCATGTGTGCTCGAGAAGAATGAGTATTCTG
>NW_027921625.1:0-227 GCF_054177405.1 Leptonychotes weddellii
GCTTAAGTTGGGGACACAGTTGAGGGCTACCATCAATTGGCTTAATGCACTCATCCTTTGGCTCATCCTCTGCAGGCTGAGATCACAAATGTCTCTGCTACCTAGGTGGACTCCGTTGAATGCTGTTTCATAATTAGCTGAGGATTAGCAAAATTGATGGTCTTTAATGGGACCCTGGCAAATGTTTCTTTTTTTTTTCCAATTGATTTGTTTTAATTTTTATTTTA
>NW_027921626.1:0-227 GCF_054177405.1 Leptonychotes weddellii
AGTCGGTTAAGCGTCTGCCTTCGGCTCGGGTCGTGATCCCAGAGTCCTGGGATCGGGTCCCACATCAGGCTCCCTGCTCAGCAGGAAGCCTGCTTCTCCCTCTCCTGCTCCCTCTGCTTGTGCTCTCTCTCTCTGACAAATAAATAAAAATATTTTTTTAAAAAAATCATGCCCAGAGAGAAATGTATAGCTTTAAACAAGTATATTGAAAAACAGGTAAGTCTTAA
>NW_027921627.1:0-227 GCF_054177405.1 Leptonychotes weddellii
TTGTCCTCCAAGCCTTGATTCAGGGCTTCCTCCTGGGAAAGTCTCAGTCTTCCCCGAGGGCCCACCACCAGCTCTGCTGGGAAAAGATGTGTTTGTGTCTTGCACTCTATTCTCATTTTGTACATATGAAAATCACAGCGCTTGTCTCTCTGTGAAGATCTGCATCACCCGAACAGAGAAGGATCTCCTGTAGATCCGGATTATTTGTTCCTGGCTCACCTCTAGAA
>NW_027921628.1:0-227 GCF_054177405.1 Leptonychotes weddellii
GAAAGAAAGAAAGAAAGAAAGAAAGAAAGAAAGAAAGAAAGAAAGAAAGAAAGAAAAGAAGGAAAGAAAGAAAGGCAAGAAAACCACTCCACTTGCTAGAGGCTCTACCCTAGACCAACCCAGTTGGAATCTCTCAGAGTGGGGCACAGGCACTGATATTTTAATTTTATTTTTTTTTTAAAGATTTTATTTATTTATTTGAGAGAGAGAATGAGATAGAGAGCATG
>NW_027921629.1:0-227 GCF_054177405.1 Leptonychotes weddellii
GTTTCAATAACTGTCCACAATCACATCTGGTGGGCACCAGACATTGTCTGCTAAATGCGGCCAAAGGTATTCCGTGATATTACTAGGCCACTGGCCTTTATGTATTTGGTCAGAGAATCTCTGAACCAGACACTGTGAGGTTTTATAACCAATGTCCCAAGTGGCTCACGTGCCATCAGCCTGGGAAAGGCAGAAGGACTGAGGTGGTCTCGGGAGCCGGAAATGAC
>NW_027921630.1:0-227 GCF_054177405.1 Leptonychotes weddellii
AGAAAAGCAGTCAATCACTCCCTTCTCCCCGGTCTCCAGCCATACTCCGTGCTCACCCGGCCTGTGACCGAGCATTTCTATCTCTGGTGCATGACCCCGCGTGGAGCCTCCAAACCCAGCAGATCCCTGCGGTGCACTCCCGCGCGGCTCCTCCCGGGGGAGGAAGGTGAGTCTCCCCAGATCTGCCGCTTGTTGGGTCTCTGCTGGAGGAGCAGTGGCCCGACTGT
>NW_027921631.1:0-227 GCF_054177405.1 Leptonychotes weddellii
GACAGAGGGACCACCTGTTCTCCACTGAAGGGCATTTAAATCGTTTTGAACACCCTCCTTCATAAACAATGTCTCTCTGCCCATCCTCACTGCCCTACCAATTCCTTAGATAAATCTCAGAAAGTGGAGTTTGGGGCAGAAAACTCCACACAGGTAAGGCATTCGATACACGTGGGTTTCAGTCATTCACACACCAGCAGGGCGCCCAACACCGTCCCTCTTCCTAC
>NW_027921632.1:0-227 GCF_054177405.1 Leptonychotes weddellii
AAAAATTTTTTTATTGTTATGTTAATCACCATACATTACATCATTAGTTTTAGATGTAGTGTTCCATGATTCATTGTTTGTGCATAACACCCAGTGCTCCATGCAGAACGTGCCCTCTTTAATACCCATCACCAGGCTAACCCATCCTCCCACCCCCCTCCCCTCTAGAACCCTCAGTTTGTTTTTCAGAGTCCATCATCTCTCATGGTTCATCTCCCCCTCCGATT
>NW_027921633.1:0-227 GCF_054177405.1 Leptonychotes weddellii
AAACCATATGATCATTTCAGTAGAGACTAAAAAAATTTGACAAAGTACAACATTCATTTATGATAAAAACCCTCAACAAAGTAGGTTTAGAGGGAGCATACCTCAACATAATAAAGGCCTTTTATGAAAAACCCACAGCCAACATTATACTAAGGTCAGGAATGAGAAAAAGATGTCTATTCTCACCACTTTTTTTTTTTAAGATTTTATTTATTATTTATTTATTT
>NW_027921634.1:0-227 GCF_054177405.1 Leptonychotes weddellii
AACCCCCTTAATATTTCTTGCAGGACCGGCTTAGTGGTCACATATTCTTTCAGTTTCTGTCGGTCTTGGAAGCTCTGCATCTCTCCATCCATTCTAAATGACAGCTTTGCTGGATAAAGTATTCTTGGCTGCATGTTCTTCTCGTTTAGTACCCTGCATATGTCTTGCTAGCCCTTTCTGCCTTGCCAGGTCTCTGTGGATAAGTCTGACATTATTCTGATGTTCCT
>NW_027921635.1:0-1372 GCF_054177405.1 Leptonychotes weddellii
AAATGCTTTTTCTGCATCTACTGAGAGGATCCTATGGTTCTTGTTCTTTCTTTTATTAATGTATTGTATCACACTGATTGATTTGCGGATGTTGAACCAACCTTGCAGCCCAGGGATAAATCCCACTTGGTCATGGTGAATAATCCTTTTAATGTACTGTTGGATCCTACTGGCTAGTATTTTGGTGAGAATTTTTGCATCCATGTGTACAGACTTTAGATTTGAAGTTATCAGAGATGTGTTATAAAATAATTATACTTACTGGGTTTAAAAAATGATGAACAAACTTGAAAATATCTGCAGGGAAAGAAAAACTAAGTTTTTTATACAGATTTGAAGAACCAAATGGAATTCATTTACGTGAAAAATACGAATAGCCAAAGTTTTAAAACTCAGTGGACATGCTTGGCAGTAAAATATGCATGGCAGAAAAGAGAAAGAAATGGAAGAAATTATCCATGATATAGCACAGAGAGAAAAATGGAAAATACAGAAGGTAAGAGACCAATTCAGTAAGAATGTCTAGTATATATTTGATTGGAGTCCTAGAAAAAAGGAAGAATGGAATAAAGTTAATTGGAGAGAGAAAGGCTAAGAATTTTTCTGATCTATTGGAAGACACCAATCCACAGACTGAAGAAGCCCAGTGAATGTTAAGCAGGATAAAGTAAAAGAAATTCTTTTAGTGTCTTTATTTTTTTTTAATTTTATTATGTTATGTCACTGTACATCATTAATTTTTGATGTGGTGATCCACGATCTGTTGTTTTCATATAACACCCAGTGCTCCATGCAGTACGTTCCCTCCTTAATACCCATCACCAGGCTAACCAATCCCCCCTCCCCCCTCCCCTCTAAAACCCTGTTTGTTTCTCAGAGTCCATAGTTTCTCATGGTTCATCTCTCCCTCCGATTCCCCCCGCTTCATTTTTCCCTTCCTTCTTCTAATGTCCTCCATGCTATTCCTTATGTTCCACAAATGAGTGAAACCATATGATAATTGACTTTCTCTGCATTTCTCTTATTTCACCTAGCATAATCTCCTCCAGTCCCATCCATGTTGATGTAAAAGTTGGGTATTCATCCTTTCTGATGGCTGAGTAATATTCTATTGTATATATGGACCATATATTCTTTATCCATTCGTCTGTTGAAGGGCATCTCGGCTCTTTCCACAGTTTGGCTATTGCGGACATTGCTGCTATGAACATTGGGGTGCATATGGCCCTTCTTTTCACTACATCTGTGTCTTTGGGGTAAATACCCAGCAGTGCAATTGCTGGGTCATAGGGTAGCTCTATTTTTAAATTTTTGAGGAACCTCCACACTGTTTTCCAAAGTGGCTGTACCAACTTGCATTCCCACCAACAGT
>NW_027921636.1:0-227 GCF_054177405.1 Leptonychotes weddellii
GTCATTTGCAAATATCTTCTCCCATTCTGTCGGTTGTCTTTTGGTTTTGTTGACTGTTTCCTTTGCTTTGCAAAAGCTTTTTATCTTGATGAAGTCCCAATAGTTCATTTTTGCCCTTGCTTCCCTTGCCTTTGGCGATGTTTCTAGAAAGAAGTTGCTTCGGCTGAGGTCAAAGAGGTTGCTGCCTGTGTTCTCCTTTAGGATTTTGATGGACTCCTGTCTCACAT
>NW_027921637.1:0-227 GCF_054177405.1 Leptonychotes weddellii
GTATGGGGATTAACATAAGAATAAAAATAAATAAATAAAAAAAAATGACATTATGCATGTGCCAAAACCAAAAACAAAAACTATTCAACATAAAGAGTAAACACTAATGTAAACTATATAGTTTAGCTAATAATAATGTATTAATATTAGTTCATAAATTATATCAATGTGCCACACCAGTGCAAGATGTTACTAATAGGGGAAACTATGGGGTGGAAGTGGTGGGG
>NW_027921638.1:0-227 GCF_054177405.1 Leptonychotes weddellii
GAGAGAGTTGTTGCTCTTCTTTTCTTCAATCTCCTGTTGAGTTTGTAGGTGTTCAGAATGGTTTGATCCCTATCCAGCTGAATTCCTGAGAGGAGATGAAATCCAGGTCTCCTACTCCTCCGCCATCTTGCTCTGCCAGGCCTCTGGAGTAACACTTTTTAAATGGTACTGTATTTGTAAACCTGATGCAAGTTTACAAAATTTACTGTACATTGACAAATCTGCAA
>NW_027921639.1:0-227 GCF_054177405.1 Leptonychotes weddellii
TATTATCTCATCCCATCCTCACAGCCACCTAGGAGGGAGGCATTATTGTTATCCTTGTTTTTTAAGTAAGACATCCACGGCAAAGAAGGACCCTAGATCACAAACCTAGAAAACAGCAGAGTGCAGATTTAACCCTTACACTTAGACTCCAAGATGCAAGTCTTACCACTTCAGCTACTTTTCTTCATTGAGCTTTGCCATTATTTTATATGCCACTGAGGGGGAAC
>NW_027921640.1:0-227 GCF_054177405.1 Leptonychotes weddellii
CCTGATCGTCCCACCGGCTGCAGGCATTCTCCTGTCATCCAGGGGGGAGAAGCCGGCGATGTTGCTCGACGTCCTGCAGTGGGCAGGGCAGCACCCACCCGAAAACACGACCCAGCCCCACGCGTCAGGGGCGCCAGGCCTGAGAAGCCCTCGTGTGGCCCAGTGCTGTGCCTCAGGGTGCCTTTCAGTGAACCCGAGAAAGGCGAGTTGTGCCGCAGGTTGTCCAT
>NW_027921641.1:0-227 GCF_054177405.1 Leptonychotes weddellii
GGAGGGGGGTGGGAGGATGGGTTAGCCTGGTGATGGGTATTGAGGAGGGCACGTTCTGCATGGAGCACTGGGTGTTATGCACAAACAGTGAATCATGGAACACTACATCTAAAACTAATGATGTAATGTATGGGGATTAACAGAACGATAAAAAAATTAAAAAAAAAAAAGTAAATTATTTCAAAGAATCACTGCCAAACTGTAAAGTGTAAAATGTAAATGCTGAG
>NW_027921642.1:0-227 GCF_054177405.1 Leptonychotes weddellii
CATCTGGATGTCCATATCCAACTGGATATGCAAAAAAGCAAACATCAATCCAAACCATATACAGAAATGAACTCAAATTGGTTCAAAGATCCAAATATAAAAACTAAAACTATAAGCGTCTCAAAGAAAACACAGGAGACCTTGTGTTGGGCAAGATTTCTTAAGATATGACACCATAAGGATAGCCTACAAAAAAAAAAGGATAAATTGGACACCATCAAAATTAA
>NW_027921643.1:0-227 GCF_054177405.1 Leptonychotes weddellii
GCAGCCAGGGCTGGGGATGGTAAACCTTACTTATCTTAACAGTTTTACTGTGAGTAGAACATCTTGAGGCCAGATCAATATATACATTTCCAGCCCAAGGACTCATTGTATCTCCTGGTTATTAAAAATCAATGCAGGCCACTGGGTATTTACCCCAAAGATACAAATGTAGGGATCCGAAGGGGTACGTGCACCCCGAGGTTTATAGCAGCAATGTCCACAATAGC
>NW_027921644.1:0-227 GCF_054177405.1 Leptonychotes weddellii
AGTTACAGAATTAGTGGGCAGATAAAAAGGGATGCTATTCTAAGAAAGGATAATGCCCCATTAAAAATTAGTCTCCTATTATACAAGGAACTTTTAGTTTGTAAATGAGTGGGAGTGTGGGATCCTCTACAGACTTGGCTATGAAAAATCTCCATTATGGACCTTTCCCTACACCCACTTCCTTTCTCTCTGGGATGCCCGAAAGAAGGCGCTAGGGGATGGCTGAG
>NW_027921645.1:0-227 GCF_054177405.1 Leptonychotes weddellii
GAACAGCATAAAGACCTCACGTGGATGAGGGCGACACCCCAGAATGGTGGAGCCGTCAAATAGAAGGCGCCTGGCTCCCTGACATGCGAACCACCAAACCAGCCCTGGACTACAGTCCTTAACCAGATGATTATATCAGAGATCAATAAGCTGCTTTTTTATCTACCACACTGTTGTGTTGGGTCTCTACTGCGACTGAACCTATAGCCTAATGAAGGAGGGAGTAC
>NW_027921646.1:0-1372 GCF_054177405.1 Leptonychotes weddellii
GCAAATAAAGCCTAAACCCAGCAGGAGAAGAGAAATAATAAAGATCAGAGCAGAAATCAATGAAATAGAAACCAAAGGAACAGTAGACCAGATCAACGAAACTAGGAGCTGGTTCTTTGAAAGAATTAAAAAGATTGACAAACCCCTGGCCAGACTTATCAAAAAGAGAAGAGAAATGACCCAAATCAACAAAATCATGAATGAAAGAGGAGAGATCACAACCAACACCAAAGAAATACAAACAATTCTAAGAACATATTATGAGCAACTCTATGCCAGTAAATTAGATAACCTGGAAGAATGGATGCATTCCTAGAGATGCATCAACTACCAAAACTGAACCAGGAAGAAAGAGAAAACCTGAACAGACCTATAACCACTAAGGAAATTGAAGCAGTCATCAAAAATCTCCCAACAAACAAAAGCCCAGGGCCAGATGGCTTCCCAGAGGAATTCTACCAAACATTTCAAGAAGAATTAATACCTACTCTTCTGAAATTGTTCCAAAAGATAGAAATGGAAGGAAACTCGTTTTCTCTTCCAAACTCGTTTTATGTGGCCACCATTAATTTCATTCTAAAACCAGACAAAGGGCACCTGGGTGGCTCAGATGGTTAAGCTTCTGCCTTCGGCTCAGGTCACGATCCCAGGGTTCTGGGATCGAGTCCCGCATCCGACTCCCTGCTCAGCGGGGAGCCTGCTTCTCCCTCTGCCTCTCTCTCTCTCTCTCTGTCTCTCATGAATAAATAAATAAAATCTTTAAAAAAATAAAATAAAAAATAAATAAATAAATAAAACCAGACAAAGACCCCATCCAAAAGGAGAATTACAGACCAATATCCTTGATGAACATGGATGCAAAAATTCTCATAAAAATACTAGCCAATGGGATCCAACAGTACATTAAAAGGATTATCCACCACGACCAAGTGGGATTATTCATGGACCGCAAGGTTGGTTCAGCATCCGCAAATCAATCAACATGATACAATACATTAACAAAAGAAAGAACAAGAATCATATGATCCTCTCAATAGATGTAGAAAAAGCATTTGACAAAGTACAGCATCCTTTCTTGATCAAAACTTTTCAGAGTATAGGGATAGAGGGTACATACCTCAATATCATAAAAGCCATGTATGAAAAACCTACAGCGAATATCATTCTCAATGGCGAAAAACTGAGAGCTTTCCCTCTAAGGTCAGGAACACAGCAGGGATGTCCACTATCACCACTGCTATTCAACATAGTATTACAAGTCCTAGCCACAGCAATCAGACAACAAAAAGAAATAAAAGGCATCCAAATCAGCTAAGAAGAAGTCAAACTCTCACTCTTTGCAGATTATATGATACTTTATGTGGAAAACCCC
>NW_027921647.1:0-227 GCF_054177405.1 Leptonychotes weddellii
CGTGAGACACTCCAAGGAAGACACGCAAAACTGTCCAGCTGAACCCAGTCATCCCACGGAACTCTGAGGGATAATTAAGTCACTAAATTTTCAGATGGGTTGTGACACTGGAAAATAACCAAAGCAGAGTTAAGCAGGTAATATGCTAAGAACTATATCTGGCTCACAGCAAGCGCTGAAGGTGTTGGTTCATTGCCACGGGTTGCCCTAGAATCCTTAAGGCTGTC
>NW_027921648.1:0-227 GCF_054177405.1 Leptonychotes weddellii
TAAATATTTATTATGAGGGTTTTTCCAGCATCATTTAAAACAGTAAATCCCAGAAGCAACCTGGGTATCCAGTGATTGGTAACTGTGTAGATAAACTGTGATATCCTCCTACTATGGGACAGTGCACAATTTAGAACATGATCAGAAGACTTTTTAAAAATATTTATTTGGGGGGCACCTGGGTGGCTCAGTCGTTAAGCGTCTGCCTTCGGCTCAGGTCATGATCC
>NW_027921649.1:0-227 GCF_054177405.1 Leptonychotes weddellii
CTCGGACCCACCTCTGCCAGCTCCCGACGGTCCCCCTGCAGCTTCCTCACTGCTCTCAGCCTTCGCCCAACCGAAGCGAGTCAGCGCCTGGCTCAGGGTCAGGCTTTGGCTTAACGGAACGTCGTGGCTCGTTTGCTCTTCTAGGCCGACCCCTCAGACCTTCGGCGCGTCCGCAGTGAGGCTGTTCTGCTCTCTTATCGTTCGCGTGTTCACCACAAGGCACTTTG
>NW_027921650.1:0-227 GCF_054177405.1 Leptonychotes weddellii
GAGATAGGAGTCCATCAAAATCGTAGAGGAGAGCATAGGTAGTAACCTCTTGGATATCGGCCAGAGCAACTTCTTTCAAGATACATCTTCAAAGGCAAGTGAAACAAAAGCGAAAATGAACTTTTGGGACTTCATCAAGATAAAAAGCTTCTGCACAGCAAAGGAAATAGTCAACAAAATAAAGAGGCAACCCACAGAATGGGAGAAGATATTTGCAAATGATACTA
>NW_027921651.1:0-227 GCF_054177405.1 Leptonychotes weddellii
AGTACCGACTGCCAGGGATCTAATCAATATGGACATTAGAAGATGTCAGAACTAGACTTCAGAATGACAATATAAAGATATTAGCTGGGCCTGAAAAAAGCATGGAAGATATTAGAGAAACCCTTTCTGGAGAAATAAAAGAACTAAAATCTAACCAAGTCAAAATCAAAAAGGCTATTAATGAGGTGCAATCAAAAATGGAGGCTCTAACTGCTAGGATAAATGAG
>NW_027921652.1:0-227 GCF_054177405.1 Leptonychotes weddellii
CAATCATGTCCATGTGCCATAATACCCCTGGTTTGACTATTTGCTCCTGAGAATTAATTTTTAAACAACAAACCTAACTATCCAACCATCTCATTCTAGTGAAACCAATTTAAAGAGAGATGTTTGGGAACCACTTGAGCAGATAATCTCCAACATATGACCTGATTCCTGGATGGTTAAAAAGCAAGCACATATAAATCAAACCCTTAGTTCCTATAGCCATGATG
>NW_027921653.1:0-227 GCF_054177405.1 Leptonychotes weddellii
GTGCCCCTAAACTCCTGATTTCTTAATGCTTGCAGTGACTCTGTTCTCTGACCAAATCCAGACTGGTATATCCTGCTTGGATCTTTATGGAGTCACTTCAAATATCTTAGATACGTCTTAGGACTAATTAAAAAGGCAGTGAAGCCCCTGAAGTCTTTTTGTAAATTCCTCTTTTATGTTTCTCCCCAAATTCTGAAATAGCTCAAGGAAGAACATTAATTAAGTAA
>NW_027921654.1:0-227 GCF_054177405.1 Leptonychotes weddellii
ACATTTAATACTCAAACACAATTTTCTTGCATCAAGCAGATGGGCTGTCTACTTGAAGAGGGTATGGTTCAGTCAATCATGGAAGCAGAGACTAGTAAATCAGGAGGATACCTATGATACCATCTATAAAACCTTCTCAAATTAAATGTGACCAAAAGAAACTAAGTGACTGCCTACATGTTAAACAAACAAACAAACAAACAGAAAAGCTAGTGGAGAACAAAGGT
>NW_027921655.1:0-227 GCF_054177405.1 Leptonychotes weddellii
CTGTGGCTGAGGTCACAGAGGTTGCTGGCTGTGTCCTCCTTTAGGATTTTGATGGATTCCTCCTCACATTTAGGTCTTTTATCCATTTTGAGTTTATCAGTTTCATTCTTCTGCATGTGACTGTCCAATTTTCCCAACACCATTTGTTGAAGAGACTGTCTTTTTTCCATCAGATATTCTTTCCTGCTTTGTCAAAGATGAGTTGACCATAGAGTTGAGGGTCCATT
>NW_027921656.1:0-227 GCF_054177405.1 Leptonychotes weddellii
TTCAGACTTACTTCTTTCCCTTCTCCAGGACCCTATTCCTTGGAACCTGGCCCCGCTAGGCAATTTGTTCCATCATGCCTCTGAATGAGGCGAGGCACTCGACTCATGCCTCACAACCAGCTTCTGTCCTGCTGGTGACTGTTTGGAGACGAGTTGTTCTGTTGAGTGGGAAGTGGAGGGTGCAGGACTTTTAGGAGACAAGGAGCACGGGAAGAGGCCTGTGGGGT
>NW_027921657.1:0-1372 GCF_054177405.1 Leptonychotes weddellii
AGAAGCAATTATCCAATCAGCTGGACATTTGTAATTTTTTGGAAATGTTATAACTCACACTTGGTGATGGGGTAAGTGAAACCCCTGTCTATGATGCATGACACTGTGACCATGAAAAGGGCTTGGAATCAGAGCGTGGGAGCGAGGAGGAAAGCCCCAGACATCTACAGCTCTAGATCTAACACTGAAAGCCTCAGTCTGGGGTAATACCCATAATTCCCTTCGGAAAGTAACCCCATAATGCTTTAAGATGATACAAGTCTTTCCTTAATGGTTAAGTATCTCTATCTACCCTGAATAATTATGGCATTCATGGAGACAAAGTGAATTAAACTTACAGAATCAAAAATGTTGATAAATACAGAAAAATGTGTATTTTAAGTAAATTCATCTGTTATCATTTTAGAATATATAACAAGATGACATTTTAATTCCAATTTAAGATGATGTGAGTGAAACATTTTTATTATGTTATGATTTGAGATCTTGTTAAGTTTATAAACGGTATTGAAATAGATAAGAGAAATTAAAAATTGCTCTCTTTATTAGTTTATTAGATTTTTAATATCTACTTCTGAGCTAGGGAATGCAAATCTATCAGGCAATGGAGATGATTAAAAATGAATTTGAATATATTACATTTACATAGTTTGAAATGTTTAAGGGATTTAATTAATTAAGCTACAAAAATACCTTTACATTATGGTTAAAAATTTGATTTTTTTATTTCAGTAAATCAATGGTTAAGTATTAAGCTAATTTAACACCTAAATTGTCTTTACTTTGATCCAAAGGCTACCCTTGCAGCAATCTCTCAATCCCTGTCCCCCCAAAGAACAACAAGCCACCTTTCACCTCAGCAAGCTCATTAACAGATTCAGAAGACTAAAGTATGGTAATCTTTTATGCTTAAGAAAAATCTCTGATAAAATTTAACACCTATACACTCTACTGGCAGGTGTTCTAAGGAGTTATAGGAATGGAAGATTGGAAGAGAATGTTTTCCTTAACTCATAGATGGCGTATTCCCAAAGTCTGAGTAAACCGCACTACTTAATGGTGAAATCTTAGAATCATTTCTATTACAATTTGGGAACAAGACAAGTCATTAACAAGTCCATTACCAGAGCTTCTTTTTAACATTACCTGGAATTTCTAGATAATGCAATAGCATCCACAAATGAAATAAGTTATAAAGATTGGAAAAGAAAAGAAAAATCTTACTATTTTACCAAGCATATTATTTTCTACTTGGAAAGTTAAAAATAAGCTATAGAATCATATTAAAACTAATAAGAGAATTGTACCCGGCGTACAAAATCAATGTACATTAATCAACAGTATTTGTAAACACTAGCACAAACAACTGGAA
>NW_027921658.1:0-227 GCF_054177405.1 Leptonychotes weddellii
GCTGATGCTGAGCCTTTGGTCAGAAGGGCAGCCTGCCCTTAGGAATTTCATACGACTACGGCTTATGCACAACGAGGGCGCTCTTTCCCCCTCACATATGGGTTCCAGGGAGGCCCTTTATGGTTGATGTGGCAGAGCTGATCCATGCCACCCTGACAACCCAGTCTCCGTCTGTTAACTAGTCTGCCATTGTTAGTGCATGGCCCCCATCCTCATGAATCAAGAAG
>NW_027921659.1:0-227 GCF_054177405.1 Leptonychotes weddellii
ATTTTGCTTACTGCCTACTTATAGAAAACAATTCCCTGAAAATTAACAGATTTCTCCTTGTTAATCAGTGTTGCTCAGTGTTGCAGGGCAAAAAACAATCTAAGTCAACCGACCTTTGAAAATATCTTTTAGTCAGAAATTTAGCCCCAATGGGGAGAAACACAAGTGGTGCTTATACCCCCCGAAAAAGTGGTTTTTTAAAAATTTTTTATTGTTACGTTAATCAC
>NW_027921660.1:0-227 GCF_054177405.1 Leptonychotes weddellii
GGTGATGTGTTCCAGAGCCTCGGAGAGTCGGAAACGATTGCTCTGTGTAGAGATCTGCCTTGGTCACCACCTCTGCAGAGTCAAAAACCCCACAAAGGCACGTTTTGAGACGTCTGCCCACCGGCTTGTAGCGCACAGTGGGTACTCAACAAACACATTAGAAAGGATGGGCAAGAGGCGTACACATGAGTGCTGTGGCCGGAACGTGGCTGCAGGGGGCAGGGGGG
>NW_027921661.1:0-227 GCF_054177405.1 Leptonychotes weddellii
GTTTTAGTTTTATTTGCATCTCTTTTACGATGAGTGAGGTCAGGCACATTTTAATAATGCCATGGGCTGTTCCTTTGTTGTTGCGTGGCCCATTACCAGCTTTATGAACTTGACCCACTCTCCTATTGGATTGTTTACCCTTTATCATATGAATCTACACATCATCTATTTTAAGGATATTAATACTTCGTCGTAGCGATTGTGAATATTTCCTTCAGTTTGTGTTT
>NW_027921662.1:0-227 GCF_054177405.1 Leptonychotes weddellii
CAATCATGTCCATGTGCCATAATACCCCTGGTTTGACTATTTGCTCCTGAGAATTAATTTTTAAACAACAAACCTAACTATCCAACCATCTCATTCTAGTGAAACCAATTTAAAGAGAGATGTTTGGGAACCACTTGAGCAGATAATCTCCAACATATGACCTGATTCCTGGATGGTTAAAAAGCAAGCACATATAAATAAAACCCTTAGTTCCTATAGCCATGATG
>NW_027921663.1:0-227 GCF_054177405.1 Leptonychotes weddellii
CCAGGAGCCCCCATGGCAGGACTTTAATAGTAAGATATTCCAAACAACCTGAGTGTCCGACGATAGGGAGATGTTTAAGTAGATGCTGGTAAATGCCAAGTGCAGTGCGTCTTCTCTCTTGCAAGCTCTTCTCTCCCAGAAGGACAGCACCCACACAGTAACCCAACAGAGAAACCTAAGACTTCTTTTTTTTTTTTTTGAATTTTTTTTTATTCTTATGTTAATCC
>NW_027921664.1:0-227 GCF_054177405.1 Leptonychotes weddellii
TCAGGTTGGAAGCAGTGTCCCCATTACATGCATGCATTTCTGTCTGGAAAGCACATACCAAAAAAAAGTAGTTCTCTCCCCCTGCCTCTGCAGTTCTGTTGATCGTCTTTTCCAAGAGGGAAACATGTTACTTCTCTTAACCTGTGGACTCTGGCTTTAGACCCCAAAGTGTCAACTCTTGAGGGTTCTTTACAGCCCCTGTGCCTGGGGCCGGTGAGCATTGACCG
>NW_027921665.1:0-227 GCF_054177405.1 Leptonychotes weddellii
AGAGGCCTGAACAAAGTGAGGAAACCCGTCATGTAAACATCTGGGGAAGAACATTCCAGAGAAAGCGAGAGGTACAAGGGCCCTGAGGCAGGCGTACACTTGGCGTATTCAGGAGCAGCAAGGCCAGTGTTGCTGGAGCAGAGTGAGGCAAGGGGAAAGGGGTAGGAATGGGGTCAGTGAGCAGGGGACATGTAAGCAGAAACTACAGAGCCTCTAGACCATTGGAA
>NW_027921666.1:0-227 GCF_054177405.1 Leptonychotes weddellii
CCAAAACTGAACTAGGAAGAAATAGAAAGCATGAACAGGCCCATAACCAGCAAGGAAATTGAAGCAGTAATCAAAAATCTCCCAACAAACAAGAGCCCAGGGCCAGATGGCTTCCCAGGAGAATTCTACCAAACATTTCAAGAAGAATTAATACCTATTCTTCTGAAACTGTTCCAAAAAATAGAAATGGAAGGAAAACGTCCAAACTCATTCTATGAGGACAGCAT
>NW_027921667.1:0-227 GCF_054177405.1 Leptonychotes weddellii
AGCTGCAAGTCTTCCTTAGACAAGAAACGCCTGATGGTGCTATGCGGACCATTGTTACTCTCTGCAAAGGGAAAAGAATGAGAAATACAAGGCATGCAGATGAAAAGGGAAGTAAATTAGCTTTATTCATAGAATCCTGATTCAGAGAAAACATTATTGCGTATGTAGAAAATCTTAAGGAACCTACACAGGAACTTCCAGAAGGGAGGTGATAGAATGCTGTATCT
>NW_027921668.1:0-1372 GCF_054177405.1 Leptonychotes weddellii
TGAACAATCTCATCAAACAGAGCCTTCCAGGAACAGCAATGGGTGGGAGAAGGGCCCCTGCAGGGGAAAGAAGGTCGGAGATGCAGGAGGAGGGTGGGGGGAGCACTTCCCCCTGCCCCTCCCCCCTCAGCCCACACCAACCCTGAGGCAAAGCACTGGAGATGAATATCGAGGGGGGAGACACTCACCAGGCAGAAGCAGCTGAACAGGGTGAAGAAGGGCCCCCTGCAGACAGAAGCAGTGAAAGCAAGGGGGGGCCCTGCCCTCCCACTCCGACCCCAACCCCAAGCCACGCGCACAATGGCTGCCCAGCATCCCATACACAAATCCACCCACAGTGGGTGGAACTGTGTCTTCCCCCAAAATGTGTTCAAGTCCTAACCCCAGGTAGCCGTGAATACGAACTTAATTGGAAAGAGGGTCTTTGCAGATGAAACCAAATTCAGCAGAGGTCACACTAGATGAGGGCAGGCCTTGAATCCAATGCTGGTGCCTTTATAAAAGAAGGGGAGGGGGGAGACGGGGCACAGAGGCACACACGTGTGAGGCGAAGGCAGGGTGTAAGCCAGGAACAAATACTGATTTTGCTGTTATTAGGAATGCCGTATTTTGACATAAAATACTCCTGGAAAAGGTGCCTATCTATCATGGTTTCTAAAATCGCAAGATGGATTTGCCATCCCAGGACTCTGACCCTAAGTGTTCTTCTCTTCCCGCTACACAGCCCTCTCTCCTGCTCAGGGAACAACACAGCATGAGCTTGGATTCCTTGAATCTTGACTCAGGGAAGACCCTAGATACCTGAAAATATAATGCACAGCTCCGCAAGTGTCCTACAGAGTAATATTTAATATAAAAGGGGGGAAGGGATCTTTACAGATCAACTTGCGTGTGCAACTCAGGAGTCCAGGCAAAGAAAGCAAGAAAAAGAATGTCTATTCCTCAATAAATTAAAGAGAATAGACACACAACACCCTGGTTCCACTCCTAGGTCTGTCCCCAAACAACTGAAAGCAGGTTTTCAGAGAAAAACTTGGTACACAAACATTCATGGCAACACTATGGACAATACTAAAAAAATGGGAACACTCAAATGTCCATCAACTGATGAACGGACACACAAACTGTACATATGGAATAGAATGCCCATATAATGGTATAGGATTCCCCATAAAACAGCCCATACAATGGAATAGGATTCCCTATAAAACAGTCCACGCAATGGAATAGGATTCCCCATCAAACAGTCTATACAATGGAATAGGATTCCCCATCAAACAGCCCATACAATGGAATAGGATTCCCCATCAGTCAGTCCATACAATGGAATAGGATTCCACATAAAACAGTCCACACAATGGAATAGGATTCC
>NW_027921669.1:0-227 GCF_054177405.1 Leptonychotes weddellii
TATTTCCTTGTTGATCTTTTGCTTAGACGATCTGTCCATTTCATTGAAGGGGGTGTTAAAGTCCCCCACCATTATGGTATTGTTGTCGATGTGTTTCTTTGCTTTTGTTATTAATTGGCTTCTATAATTGGCTGCTCCCATGTTAGGAGCATAGATATTTACAAATATTAGATCTTTTTATTGGATAGACCCTTTAAGTATGATATAGTATCCGTCCTCATCTCTTA
>NW_027921670.1:0-227 GCF_054177405.1 Leptonychotes weddellii
TGTAAACACTAGCACAAACAACTGGAAGACATGATTTTTAAAAGATATAATCTAATAGCTCAAAAACTGTACATAAGAATACATATAACTGAAAGACTTTTATGTCAAATAAAAAATATTGAGAGGTATAAAACAAGATCTAAGTGAATAAAGAGTAAATTCTATACATGTCTGAAAAGAACAATTCTATAAAAATACTCTCTCCCAAAGTAGCTATAATTTCAATG
>NW_027921671.1:0-227 GCF_054177405.1 Leptonychotes weddellii
TCCTGAGACCCTTCTCGGCGGGGGCAGGGGTCTGGGCAGGCGTCCCCCTTGTGGAGGTGCTCAGACAGGTGCAGGCTAGGGGAGAACTGCGAGGTGGGTTCATTTGTAAGCCAAGGGGTGTCAAAGGCTCAGAAAGTTCTGTAAATGCTCTCGTGGATTAAATTAGCCTTGAGCTATTTTATATGCAGAAAAGCATAGGAAAAGGAATCCGACTCAAATAAGAGAAT
>NW_027921672.1:0-227 GCF_054177405.1 Leptonychotes weddellii
TCTCTCAAATAAATAAATAAAATCTTTAAAAAAAAAAAGTTTGCTTGTTCCTCTTCTTACACCCAAGTATTCTGTCCTTTTCACTTCATTCGTGAACATTTTTCATCCAAACCATGACCAAAAATAACAATTGTACACAAAAATGTCTGAATTGTAACAGTGATGGTTTTCTTTTCCTAAATATGTTTGTTTACCATCCTCATAAGTAAGAAAAGCTTTTTCCACTG
>NW_027921673.1:0-227 GCF_054177405.1 Leptonychotes weddellii
CGACGAATAAGGATATTAAAGCAAAAGAAAAAAAAAATCTTTAGTTGCCACCTTTGGTTTAAGAAAAGAACCACACCAAAAGAGCGGAAATGGCAGGAGCTCCAACAAAGAGCCCTTCCCAAGAGCAGTCACGTGTCAGCTCCATCTCAGACGCTTCACCCCTTACCCCAGAAGGTTCTCAGACAAGCTTTTGGCAACTACTGCTGCGCAGCTCTAGACCTTTTAGT
>NW_027921674.1:0-227 GCF_054177405.1 Leptonychotes weddellii
CTGTGGCTGAGGTCACAGAGGTTGCTGGCTGTGT
Source organism: Leptonychotes weddellii (assembly GCF_054177405.1). Classification (NCBI taxonomy): domain Eukaryota; kingdom Metazoa; phylum Chordata; class Mammalia; order Carnivora; family Phocidae; genus Leptonychotes; species Leptonychotes weddellii. Next base: position 35 of record NW_027921674.1, read on the forward strand.
CCTCCTTTAGGATTTTGATGGATTCCTCCTCACATTTAGGTCTTTTATCCATTTTGAGTTTATCAGTTTCATTCTTCTGCATGTGACTGTCCAATTTTCCCAACACCATTTGTTGAAGAGACTGTCTTTTTTCCATCAGATATTCTTTCCTGCTTTGTCAAAGATTAGTTGACCATAGAGTTGAGGGTCCATT
>NW_027921675.1:0-227 GCF_054177405.1 Leptonychotes weddellii
AAACCCAGGCAGGGAAAGGAATTCTCAGAACAGTAATCCAGCCTAGCTAAATTGTCACCCGATAAACCCACCACACTGGTGTGACACTGTTAAAGCTGCATACACTCTATCTTAGAGGTGGGTAAGATTATAGCTCCCCCATGTTCTACAACAGACTTCTTCTTGCTCCTGAGACTGAATCACACCACGCTGAAAGGAGAAAGGACATAAGCTTGTCAATGAAAAGT
>NW_027921676.1:0-227 GCF_054177405.1 Leptonychotes weddellii
CAGGGAAAGCAGCCAGAGAACAAAAGCCCCAAAAAAACAATTTTCACTGAGCCCATCCACCCTACAGGGGGCAGGGCAACTCTGCCCAAACAGGGTTGCCTGAGTAACAGTGCAGTGGGCCCCTCCCCCAGAAGACAGGCTGGGAGAACAAGAGGGCAACAACCCTAAGGTCCCTAGAAAACAGGTGCATCTTGCTTGCATTATGGTCAGTAATTTGGACTCTGTAC
>NW_027921677.1:0-227 GCF_054177405.1 Leptonychotes weddellii
AGTTACAGAATTAGTGGGCAGATAAAAAGGGATGCTATTCTAAGAAAGGATAATGCCCCATTAAAAATTAGTCTCCTATTATACAAGGAACTTTTAGTTTGTAAATGAGTGGGAGTGTGGGATCCTCTACAGACTTGGCTATGAAAAATCTCCATTATGGACCTTTCCCTACACCCACTTCCTTTCTCTCTGGGATGCCAGAAAGAAGGCGCTAGGGGATGGCTGAG
>NW_027921678.1:0-227 GCF_054177405.1 Leptonychotes weddellii
CACCCTGCGGGATAGGATTTCAACATATAAAATGGGAGCACTTTTAGTCCGTAATTGTCTTTAAGCCCAATCATCCCTCGCTGCCCTCTACGGAAAGTCCCTGTGAACCAGGAATGACCAAAGTGGGGAGAGGAAGATTCTTCGGGTAGTCAGTAAATGTTTCTCCACAGACTGCTCAGATAGGATAAGAAACTCAAGATAATTTACAAGAAATAAGCTGTGTTTCC
>NW_027921679.1:0-1372 GCF_054177405.1 Leptonychotes weddellii
AGAAGCAATTATCCAATCAGCTGGACATTTGTAATTTTTTGGAAATGTTATAACTCACACTTGGTGATGGGGTAAGTGAAACCCCTGTCTATGATGCATGACACTGTGACCATGAAAAGGGCTTGGAATCAGAGCGTGGGAGCGAGGAGGAAAGCCCCAGACATCTATAGCTCTAGATCTAACACTGAAAGCCTCAGTCTGGGGTAATACCCATAATTCCCTTCGGAAAGTAACCCCATAATGCTTTAAGATGATACAAGTCTTTCCTTAATGGTTAAGTATCTCTATCTACCCTGAATAATTATGGCATTCATGGAGACAAAGTGAATTAAACTTACAGAATCAAAAATGTTGATAAATACAGAAAAATGTGTATTTTAAGTAAATTCATCTGTTATCATTTTAGAATATATAACAAGATGACATTTTAATTCCAATTTAAGATGATGTGAGTGAAACATTTTTATTATGTTATGATTTGAGATCTTGTTAAGTTTATAAACGGTATTGAAATAGATAAGAGAAATTAAAAATTGCTCTCTTTATTAGTTTATTAGATTTTTAATATCTACTTCTGAGCTAGGGAATGCAAATCTATCAGGCAATGGAGATGATTAAAAATGAATTTGAATATATTACATTTACATAGTTTGAAATGTTTAAGGAATTTAATTAATTAAGCTACAAAAATACCTTTACATTATGGTTAAAAATTTGATTTTTTTATTTCAGTAAATCAATGGTTAAGTATTAAGCTAATTTAACACCTAAATTGTCTTTACTTTGATCCAAAGGCTACCCTTGCAGCAATCTCTCAATCCCTGTCCCCCCAAAGAACAACAAGCCACCTTTCACCTCAGCAAGCTCATTAACAGATTCAGAAGACTAAAGTATGGTAATCTTTTATGCTTAAGAAAAATCTCTGATAAAATTTAACACCTATACACTCTACTGGCAGGTGTTCTAAGGAGTTATAGGAATGGAAGATTGGAAGAGAATGTTTTCCTTAACTCATAGATGGCGTATTCCCGAAGTCTGAGTAAACCGCACTACTTAATGGTGAAATCTTAGAATCATTTCTATTACAATTTGGGAACAAGACAAGTCATTAACAAGTCCATTACCAGAGCTTCTTTTTAACATTACCTGGAATTTCTAGATAATGCAATAGCATCCACAAATGAAATAAGTTATAAAGATTGGAAAAGAAAAGAAAAATCTTACTATTTTACCAAGCATATTATTTTCTACTTGGAAAGTTAAAAATAAGCTACAGAATCATATTAAAACTAATAAGAGAATTGTACCCGGCGTACAAAATCAATGTACATTAATCAACAGTATTTGTAAACACTAGCACAAACAACTGGAA
>NW_027921680.1:0-227 GCF_054177405.1 Leptonychotes weddellii
TGATGGGTATTAAGGAGGGCACATATTGCATGGAACACTGGATGTTATACACAAACAATGAATCGTGGAACACTACATCAAAAACTAATGATATAGTGTATGGTGACTAACATAACATAATTAAAAAAAAAAGTGACTAGCGCTCTGTGGGAGGACGTCCAGTCATGGTAGGAACACACCAGGAGGACTGACCCACGTAAAGAACTTGGAGAAGCCTCCCTGGAGGG
>NW_027921681.1:0-227 GCF_054177405.1 Leptonychotes weddellii
GATAAATATAAGGATTTACTTAGGGATTCTCAATGCTATTCCATTGATTTATGTGACTATCCTTATGATGACTGGTAGATTACTGTAGCTTTGTAGCAAGCTTTTAAATCCAGAAATGTGAGTCCTCCAACTTGTTCTTCTTCTCCAAGATTGCTTTGTTTATTCTGGGTCCCTTGCATCTTCATATGAATTTTAGGGTCATCTTACCAACTTTTGCAAAAAGCAGC
>NW_027921682.1:0-227 GCF_054177405.1 Leptonychotes weddellii
GTGGTCCATATGTTAGATGCTTGTGGGCCACTGCATGAGTATGGGATGCCTGAAAAAGCCAGCTGTTTTAATGCATTTGTTTGAGGAACTGGGCATAGCCCACTGTCGCAGAGAAGAAAAACAAAATGGCTGCTGAAGTGGATTGGCCTCTACTGTGGGCAGTTTGACTGGCCACCAATGCCAACTAGAAACTGAAGTTTGAGTTAGAAAGTAGAAAGAAGAGCTGA
>NW_027921683.1:0-227 GCF_054177405.1 Leptonychotes weddellii
TCAGCATGAATTTCCAAAGACAGTAGAATTTAAATAGCCCCCTATCTCCCCACATCCCCAAAATCCTTGATAAGTAAAAACAGAACATTTATAAAGCATCAGTCTCTGACCCAAATTCTAAGGCCCAGCCTCAGTTAGCTTTTGCAGGCACAGCTTTCAGACACAATAGTTTTCAACTGGGAACTTCTGAGACAGTATAACATTACCCAATGTGTAATAAAGTATAT
>NW_027921684.1:0-227 GCF_054177405.1 Leptonychotes weddellii
TTCGAAACAAATAATATGTTATATGTTTAAAAAAAAATGAAGAAGATAGTAGGAAGGGAAAAATGAAGCGGGGGTGGAATTGGAGGTGGGAGATGGACCATGAGAGACTATGGACTCTGAGAAACAAACTGAGGGTTCTGGAGGGGAGTGTGGTGGGGTGATGGGTTGGCCTGGTGATGGGTATTAAAGAGTGCATGTACTGAATGGAGCACTGGGTTTTATACACA
>NW_027921685.1:0-227 GCF_054177405.1 Leptonychotes weddellii
GCAATGGCTCCAAGGGGTAATGTAGCTAGGAACATGATTCCCCTGAAAGGAAATTTTGAACAATCAGTGAAGGACATTCCTATTAAGATCAGCCCAAGTGGAATTCAGAGCCAATTAGATGGCTTTCCCTTTCCTTGCACATGCAGCCCAAATGCCACCTTGGCTCTGGAATTTAGATTTGTGGTCTCACACTCACTATGTCATTGTGAAGTCTGTACTTTGCTTCC
>NW_027921686.1:0-227 GCF_054177405.1 Leptonychotes weddellii
CATCTTCCCAGGCAAGAGGACTGTTTATGACACCACAACCTGGGCAGACCTCCCCACCACAGCACCCACACATTTACTAAAAGTGCTCGAGCAACACTATGGTGAGGGCAGCAACAGCTATGACATGGGCCATTACTGCACACAGTTTGCGTGATGAGCTCACCCAGTCCCTGCTCACCAGATAGGTGCTAGTCTTATCCACATGCAGCGAGGAGGAAATGAAAGAG
>NW_027921687.1:0-227 GCF_054177405.1 Leptonychotes weddellii
TGCACCCCGACACGGGCATCTCGTCCAAGGCCATGGGCATCATGAACTCGTTCGTCAACGACATCTTCGAGCGCATCGCGGGCGAGGCGTCCCGCCTGGCGCATTACAACAAGCGCTCGACCATCACGTCGCGGGAGATCCAGACGGCCGTGCGCCTGCTGCTGCCCGGGGAGCTGGCCAAGCACGCCGTGTCCGAGGGCACCAAGGCCGTCACCAAGTACACCAGC
>NW_027921688.1:0-227 GCF_054177405.1 Leptonychotes weddellii
ATCAACCAGTATTTGAACAGTACTACCGAGATCAGATGGAATTAAAAGAAAAGTTGAAATTGGCACAAGAATCAGAAGAGAAGAAAAGTTAATACTACATGGAGTTGAAATGTAATTGTTTAAAGTTCTATTGAAATTATACATTGACTATAAATAATCTAGTAAAAACTTCTCAAGTATATTTTAAACACAAATAAATCATAGGTAATGATTTTAAAACAAGCACT
>NW_027921689.1:0-227 GCF_054177405.1 Leptonychotes weddellii
GGAGATGAGGAGCAGTCTCCGGGTGGGCGCACACACCCCGCCGGGGAATTAGCTTCTCACTGGAAGGAAGGCCAAGGGGAGGGATGAGGAGGGAAGGGTGTGTTGGTTCTGAGCGCTGACCAGCCCCGCTCTTGGCCAGTGGGACAGGAAAGTGGGTTTCTGGTTTTCACCTGCATTGCTTCAGTTGTCTGTGAGGGTGGACATTTCCCTTTGTACTGTAATGTTCC
>NW_027921690.1:0-12744 GCF_054177405.1 Leptonychotes weddellii
ATCTCATTCCTTTTGATGGCCGCATAATATTCCATTGTATATATATACCACATCTTCTTTATCCATTCATCTGTCCATGGACATCTTGGCTCTTTCCATAGTTTGGCTATTGTGGACATTGTTGCTATAAACATTGGGGTGCACGTCCCTGATGAACATGGATGCAAAAATTCTCACCAGAATACTAGCCAGTAGGCTCCAACAGTACATTAAAAAGATTATTCACCACAACTAAGTGGGATTTATCCCTGGGCTGCAAGGTTGGTTAAACCCATTTTTGACGGCCTATTTTATACAAGACACACAGAACTGAATAAAGTAGACATGCTTCTTGGCCTCACAGCGTATATAGGCTGGTGGGAGAAACACATTAAATAAATTCACAGTTTAATGTAGAATTTCAAATTGTGATAAGGGCTATGCAGGATTATTCCAGTCCTCCACAGAGTAGACTTTTAAGATCCTAGGTAATAGAATGTGGGTTGTTAGAGGAAAGTCATGAGTTTTGCTGATAAACTAGTTGTTGGGTAAAAACCTGCTAAATCTTAGAAGTTTCTCCCCACTATCTCTTGGTGAAAATTATTCATCAAAAAATATAAATTAATGTAAAATTCAATTTTACTTCATAAAGCATTTGTACTTAGGACTTTTGATATTTTCCTTTGAAGTTACTTGGGATATGATAACTTATTTAGTGATCATTTGAGAAGAGTGACTTGGTTAAAACAATCATTAAAAATAGTAATTAGGGCCCAGTGACCCATTAGATTAAATCAGGATTTGTTAAGAAACTCCACTTTAAAGATTTATTTATTTATTAAGAGAGAGAGCATGTGAGCGCACATGTGTGAGCCGGGGGAAGGACAGAGGGAGACACAGAATCTCCAACAGACTCCTCACTGAGTGTGGAGCCCAATTACAGGTCTTGATCTCACAACCCTGAGATCATGACCTGAGCCGAAATCGAGAGTCAGATGCTTACTGACTGAGCCACCCAGGCACCCCTGTGAATTTGATTTTAATCATAATCCTTGATAGACTATAACTTCCTGGATTACATTTTTAATATTTGATCCTCTCCTCCTTCCCTCTAATATGTACTTTCATTTTTCATCACCTTTATCAGCTCAATAAAGGCCTGTCAGTAGAGTACCCAACATGTTTGTTTGTTTTCTGGATGTGGTATACCATGACTGTTCTGTGTCCACCATCCTAAGTGTGGTGATGGAACAGAATTGTAACAAGGCTAACACCATGCTTTCAAATAAGGCAATGCAGTAATATCCTATGTGAATATCTATTTTATCAACCTAATTTAAAATATGTTCTCTGTTACTGAAAATCTTTTTTTGTTTGTTCTGCCCTTTTCTGGGCATTTAAATTTGACAAAATGAATTTTTCTTGTACTTTTGTATTCCTATAAAACATCACAAACAGGACCAACTGTCTTTGATGGATAGTGACTAAGGCCGATGTGCCCTAGTTGAATCACTGTCATAGTCCATTCGTAGCTATCTAGTATAAACTGTGCTAGTGAAGGTTTCCAGATTTTAATAAGGCGTTCATTTCTCCAAATACTCAACCTTCTCACTGTGAGATCGAGTGAAATGGGCATAAGAATTCTGATATTCCTTAAGATTTATGGTAGTCGTTATGTGTTTTGCTTATCACAAACTGTACGTAATATAGGTAGTGTTGTCCTACAGCTTTTGCTTGCAGTTGAGTATTTATCCTGGGAAGTAGGAAGAATAAAATAAGGTAAATGATGGCTCGATTTAGATTGCTTCTTCATGGTGCAAAATAGCTGGCCAACTCCCTAAAGAAATTAATAAGACATTTTAATGTCTGGAGGTTAGAGGGTTAGACACTGAAATGATTCAGTTCCTATGACAAATGACTGTTGGTTATTCATAATAGACAATTTCAAACATTCATATTTTAAGCCCATGAAACTCAGTATAGGTCTTTCATTATAATAGACTTACTACTGTCATCATCTGGATGGAAGATGACTAATCTGGGACTCATACATAATGTATTCTCTTCTACTCTCTCTCTAGTATGTAAAATTGGTGTGTGCACATGTATTTTTTTCCATTCTTAAGATTCAGTAAATATTATCATAAATTTTCTAATTTGAAATAACCTCTTAGAGTCTAATAGTTTATTTTTTGTTGTTTTTGGTAGGAAATATTAATTGTATTTTTTTCTTATTTTGAAAATGTCATTTTGTTAATTGGGAGTTCTGTTTTTATGGATTTTCCATTATGTGTATTTCTTTACTCTTACTCTTTCTTTTCAGCTTCTTCCTGGCTAAGTGGGAAATAAAGTAGGCAGCCAAAACCTAATAATCTGTAGAAGTTGAAATCTTTTTGCAAAACCCATCTTTCACCCCAAAGTTTGTGTGAACCTGAAATAAGAGGTATTTTGAATTCTATTTCTCACCCAAGAAAAGTTCATAGAAAGATCATATAGAAAAATATTGAAAGATAAATCATCCTTACAATTACATTAGATGATCTCACCATGTTTAGGTTTCTCTCTTTTCCCTCATAGGATTTTTATTTCTAGCTCCTTGACCTATTTAGTATCCTATCTCAGTCAAGGAAATAGATTTTCTTCTTGGAATATTTAATTTTCACATCCTCTACCATGAAAAAAAATACTGCGTTTGTGTATAGTGTGTATATGTCTAAGTATTTTTATTTGTATGATAACTTAGATTTATATCCTAACCTATACTTTATCCTCTATCCTATTGAACAGAGGACTTCTAAGTTATTAAAAGTATAACATACTTCAGACGTTACATTTAACTCTTAGAAGAAGCAATTTTCTAATGACAGTAATCGCTTAATAATTTCAGACATGCTGAATAGACTATTCTCTTTTCACAGGAGAGAAAGAACAGAGCAAATGGAGTACTAGCTTTCCTGATATGAGAGTGTTGATATTATGGCACTGTATGTCACAGACGAATAAAGTATTTCCACATGCGATTAAGGAGAGGAGTGATAGATGAGGTTGATGATAAAGTGAAGGAAACTCTCTTAAATTCTCATTGTGATCTACTCTAAACTCTACTCATAAAGTCAAAAACTTTCCATTTTCTAACAGATTTTATCTGATGAGTACTAATACTTGAACCCTTCCCACATTATTATTACCACAGCCAAAATGTGTTTATATGTGAGCAGGAGGGAGAGCGGGAGAGGAAGTAAGAAAAATAAGATAAACACCTGTTTCCATGGAGGTCTGATAGCATCTTGCTTCTTTTGAGGAACTTATAATAAGCTGTATCTTGATAACATTCTGATGAACATATATCAGTCTATCTTGGACAGATGGAAGTTATCAGATTTTTATCTGAGAAGACCAAGTGGTTAAGTGGCTCACTTGAAGGTTACACAGATCAGTAGTAAAGAGGAGAGGGAAATTCAGAAATTTAAGCTTCTGAATCAGCTTCAGCTAAAAAGGATTGTGAGGGGGAATAAATTTCTTTAGGATACTCTGTGCCAGTCATCTACTTCTAAGCTATTCTTCTCTTAGATTAGGGTTCCCATATTTATCTCTTCCTACTCTTCCCTTTTCTATTAATTTAAAGTAGGGGTGGGAAATAGGCATTTATATTGGATGGGCAGTCACTCTTACTTCCATAACTGCATTCCCTTAATCTCCAGGTGATCTCTTCTTTTGTCCTATTTACAAGAGATAATAAAGACTTTTGGAAAATATGTCCTTATAATAATAAAGTTAATGGCTATCACTTATTGAACATTAAATACCAGATACTACTCTAACATGTATTAACTCACTTAAATATTAACAGAAAAGGAAAAAAAAATAGGACAGAACTGTTAGCCCCTCTAATGGTGTAATTATGTGAACAAACATTTTTATTGCTTTATGTATGTAACACTATAAAGTATTTTTGTAGACCTGATCTTTCTTGACCTTCCTTAAAATCCTGTCAAGTAGGCATGGCAGCTCTTCTGTTTATTCTCTAGCTAAGGAAGCTAAGGCTTAACAAGTGCAGTGACTTGTCCATTGTCATTTAATAAGTTTTAGCACTGACGGTGGAACCCTGATTTATGACTCCTTATCACATGAACTACTGTGGTTGGAGAACACCGAAATGCCCAGAGTTGACTGTTGAAAGCTTGTTTGGTGGTGATATAAGGTAAGAAATCTGAGTTAGTGGAACTCAGTACCATCCAAGGATAAAAAAATAAAATGTAGAATGTGTGCTAATAAGTGGCATCCATCTCAAGAATCATAAATCTCATCAGATTCTTTTATCTGTTGGTACCCAGTTAAGGCCTTTGCTTTATACCCTGATTTAGAGTTCTTGGACAAGCCAGCCTGATGGTTGGGTGAGTCATTTATATTTGTTAGTCATTTTTAATTAATTTAATTTCATAAGGGCAATATTTCTGAATGTGTTCCATTCATATTTTAGCCTCAACAAGCTCTCCTAGGATAAAAATTTATATTTTTATATTTTATAATTAAAAAATTATCATGCAGTCAGGAAACATGGCCAGATGGTGGTAAATGTAGAGAAAAATAAAAGTGACAAGAAATAAGAAGAAAACAATAAGGATTGATGCATTCTCCTGCTGTAAATCCGAACCAGAGGTGAGGGTTTGCTCTCTGTGATCTTCAGCAAGCAGGATGAATGGACCAAAGCATCTGCTCCCTAATGTAAGCCTTCCCCTCCCTCTGCCTCCTCAGTAGGACTCTGGACATAATCCAGAAAAGCTGTTGAATGATAGTATGCTTAACCTCGTTGGAATGTTTCAGGATGTGTGTATTTGTAGTTGTTTGTGTTCATTGGATGAAAGGGATTGAGTCGATGAGCATATAGTTAAGGTTCATGGTTCACTCCTTTGAAAGATGAGTTTAATGTGTTGGGAAAAATACTGACCCAGGAATCAAGAGAGAATTCGTTTTAAGATCTGTCTCCATGGGGCGCCTGGGTGGCTCAGTTGGTTAAGCAACTGCCTTCGGCTCAGGTCATGATCCTGGAGTCCCAGGATCGAGTTCCGCATCGGGCTCCCTGCTCAGCGAGGAGCCTGCTTCTCCCTCTGACCCTCCCCCTTCTCATGTACTCTCTCTCATTCTCGCTCTCTCAAATAAATAAATAAAATCTTAAAAAAAAAAAAAGATCTGTCTCCATGGTGGGATTTTAGGTGTGCCAGTTACTTGTCTTCATTCTAATTACCTATCAAGTGAAAGTAGATTAAAGTGAACTTTAATGTACATTTGAATGAGAAAAAAAAAATGGAGTTTCAAGTAAAGTGGAAGCTAAAACATTTATGTTTGAAATGCTTTAAACCTTTCTTGGATGAAAAGTTATCAGACTGCAGGAGATCAGTTTTAGTCTAAAAAGAAAAATGTATTTTGTTGGCATAATTTTTGGAAGATTGATTAATGCTTACCACATGCCAGTCATTGTCCTGGATGCTTAGCTTCTTATATGTTAAGACCACATTTTTATTTCCAAAGTATATATTTTTTAGAAGGACAGTCTTGGTTATAGTTAACTGTACTTCTTTGCTCCAAGATTGAGTAGCAAACCTATAACCTGATGTGAGAGAACTTTCTGTGGCTTCCGTGATGTTTTAAGGGAAGGCTCAAGCCCAGTGAACTTCACTGGCCTCTCAAATCCTGTACAAGGGAAAGGATGCAACTTCGACCTCTGGAGTCTAAGGCCATTTTTGGTGACAGATCACTATCTTACCGTATAGAGCAAAGCATTCTCATCAGATGAAGCTCTAAACAGAATGGCTTTCTAGTGTTCTAAATGCTTCCCATTTCCCTGTGTATATGTTGTACACCTATCTTAATTTGAGTTCCCCAAAACAGGCCCCAAGACAAAGAACTGGATGCAGGTGATTTGAGGGGAGTGGGGAAGATGAAACCAAGAAGCCTGAGTAAGAGAGCAGAGAAAGTATGGTAGGGTCAGGGATACTGTGAAGGCTGTGCTGATAAGCAGTTGATCTCAGTCAGCAGTTAGAGCTCAATCCTGCTGAGGAATAGTATAGAATGTGCTTCAGAACTCCTCCAGGACTATTTCTTCACCATCCCCAGTCCCTCAATATGAGCGTCATGCCTGCAGTCATTCTGGGGGTTCCCTGAGCAATCTCTCCTGGGGCCATAGCTCTCGGGACTGAAGTAGAGAGACACAGGGAATTTAACTAGAAACTGTCAGATTCTCCACTGAGTTTCCATGATAACTACAGGGGAATTCAGAGAGGGGCCAAGAGCATAAGGGGCAGGGCATGAGGAGCATCTGTTTAAACTCTTGCTGTGTCTTCAAATATGTGTAGAAATAAGTTTACACAGTATGGATATGGATTTTCTTAGTATCTTAACATAGTTATAGCAAATTAATGTTTAGTGAAAAAAGGTCACTAACCATACAAAAAGTAAGTAATAAAATGAGAGCTTTGTAAGAAGTAATGACAGTATATTTCCTTGAATATTATTATCTTTTGGAGGTATTTTTGGTATAATTCACAAATAACTTTGACCTGTCGCAGGATTCTTAAAACTACATCTGCTAAAGTATTAACTTATTCCTTGAACCAACATTTACTATATTGTTGATAGAGCTTCACATATTTGGAAACTATAATTCTTGTCATTGAGAAGTCTGTAGTCTACTGAGCAGTTAGACATAAATACTTACGATGCAACATAAAAGCCAAATTAATATGTTGTAGGAACACAGAAAACAGATTAGTTTTACCTGGAACATGAAGAGAGCATACATAAATTATTTTTTGTTATATTTTTAAAATTTCTTTATATGGAGTTGTTTTCTGGCCAGAAATGTGGTATACCAAATATTAACACAACGTTTGAAGTTAGATCTGAATTTGAATCCAAACCTAGTACACTTGCTGCGTAAACTCTACATATTGCTTTAACTTTTGAGTCTCAGTGATCTGGAAATCAGGAAAAATACCTCCTACAGTTCTTACAGTGGGTAGAAGAGAATAGTATATATGGTTCAGGCCCATGGGAGGAACAGAGTCCATGCTAGCTTCATTTCTGCTCACTGTGTATTGCATTTTGTGAATTCCAGGGAATTTGCGGGAAGCAGGGACATTCCACAGTTAACGCATCCTCTTTGGCTCGCACCCATTAATCCAGGATTTGAGGCAGCCTCTGCAGATACGAAATTGTTATAATATCCTTCTTTCATGCATTCTTTATTCTCAGAATATAGAAAGGAATTATAATAGTGTTTTTCTTCTAACTCATGGTTGTGGAAGGAGCGTTGTCCACTTCAGTATTATATGTGTTCTTTTATCTTAAGTCAGGGAGAAAAGACCTCAATGACCTTTGAATGATCAGAGCTAATAATGCCTCCCTAGGAGGTGGGAGAATCTGTGGCTAAGTATACCCCATGTGGCATGACTTGTGGTTTACATCAAAAGATTATTATATTCTTTTGCATCCTTTCTGAATCAGATGTGAATTTAAGGTTCTGTGGCAATTAATGGAGATTTATCTCCATGGTTTGTTAAAGTATCAGAAACTAAGATTCTGGGTTCCCCAGGACATATTTGGTAATATAAAAACATGAGCTCCTTGCCTACCCTTTCTCTGACTCATGTTTTGCTGAAAGGTAGGTAAAAGAAATAGAAATGCTGTGAGGGAGTTGAAACAGCAACATGAAATGCAGGGCTGTGCCCCAGGAGATAGGTTTGCTGTATCCATAAAACAAAACCTGGTCCCCCGTCATATGTGGATTTGAGAGTAACCAGTCTGCTTAATTCCATGTAGACGATTTTAAAATTGTAGAAATGTTCACTTCTTTATTCGTTATTTAAACAAATCTGTGGAAGGCTCTCTGCCAGGGACTAGAGATACACAATATGACTTAGCCCATCCCCAGGGAACTTTGGTCTTTTCCCCTCATCTTTAAAAGGATATGCTGCCACCTGTCTTGAAAAGTTGCTTTGAAGATGAAATGAGGCAGCAAAATGCCTTTTGTATCCAAGGTAGTCAGGCGATGTTAGGGGGTTTGATTCTGCGGTCCACACTCAACATTTGTCATCCTTTCAGCAAGGTAGGTGTCTAGACTCTTGTCACATGGGCATGGTTCTCTTAAAAGTTTTTCCTTTCTTGGCACATCAAAGCATTTCATCTCGAGTCTCCCTCATGACTTTGCCTACTTGTTTTGCACCTTAATGTCTGTGTTCCCCGGGCCTTGGCTTACAGCTCTACTGGAGATTTTGTCCACTGTCATGGTTTTGATGACCATCTACATGTGAGAGATGACCTCACCTACATTTCCAGATCAGAACTGCTCTGAGATACACAATTATATCCAACTGCTGGACATTTTTACTTGGATATCCTACTCTCACTGGTCTCTTCATGTACAAAATGAATGCCTACCATTTCCCTCCAGTTCTGCCTCTCCTATCATCCCCATTGCAATGCAGAGTATGACCAGTGGGTGCCCAAGACTGTATATGGGAGCCAACCCTTCCAAATCCAACCATTGCAATTTCCTTCCATTTTACTTCCTTTATGTCTTTTATATCCTGTCTATTCTCTTTATTTTCTTTTTTTTTTTAAGATTTTATTTATTTGTTTATTTCACAGAGGGAGGGAGGGGAGACAGCATGAGCCGGAGGTGGGAGGGAAGGCAGAGGGAGAAGCAAGTTCCCTGTTGGGCAGGGAACCTTTCATGGGGCTCCATCCAGAAATCCTGTGATCATGACTTGAGCTAAAGGCAGACATTTAACCCACTGAGCCCCCCAGGCGCCCCTCTCTTTATTTTCATTATGTATTTGAGTTCAGGCCCTGCTTCAGACAGGGTTCATTGTGTTTGCATGCGACAGAATCCCACTCAAATCTTGCCGAAAGAAAATAAAGGGGTTTGTAGTAAGGGCATAGGGACTGAAGGCAGGAAATCGAGCTGGGCCTCGCAAGGGGCTGAAACTAGGCACTGGAAACTCACTTGTTCAGCCTCTGTATTTATATTGTATTTCATCCTTGCCTCTCTCTGGCTGTATGCAGCCTCTTCCTTCTTTCTCTCTGAGATCTTCCTCTGGTTTTTTGCTGTTGTTCATACCTGGCCACACTCTGCCACATAACCTTAAATGTATTTCTGAGTTCGAGCATCCACAATCAATTGACTGGAGTTGTCTCAATTCTTAATTCCTAAGAGGGAAAAATCAAGATGGACCTTCTGTAGCCCAAGTCTGTGAGGCGGGGGGCTGAGCAACACTGTAGGAAGAGACTCAGAGGACTTTTCTGCCTTAAATCTTGCCTCCCTCAGTCTATCCTTATCTCTGCCTGTGACCTTTCGAAAACAGAGTCAAATCATATCCCTTCTTGACATAAAATCATTAGTGGTTCCTACAGCTTTCAGCAGAGCTCAAAGTCTAGATCCCCTTATGTACTGACTTTTGTCCATTTTTCATTGCCCTATGTCCAGCAACTTCCCACATGCTCTGCCTCATGCTGTACGGAACATCCTGTACTTCTGGCGATGATCAAACTAATCCAGGCCTCGGTGCCTTCAAACATACCATTCTCCCAAGCCAAAATATCCACCTTACCCTAAGAGACCTCCAAACTCAGGTCACATGCCATCACCCTACCTCCCTGGGGTAATTTATGTGATCCTGTATAGCACTCTGAGTAGATATTTGTCATAACAGTTATTTTGCTTTATTATAACTGCAGATTTATATCCCCTCCCCCACCCACCCAAGGAGCATACAAATAGTAAAATTGCTTTCCTTGAAGTGCTTCCCAGGAAGAGCCAGCCAGATTTTAGGTACTACTGTTTTGTTTGGCTTTCATTCTGTTTGTAGGCAGGGTCATAGCCTTAGTGTTATAATTGGAACTGTCTTGGTCTGACTATGTGAGTCTCTTCTTAATTATTTTGCAGTTATGGCCTTAGGAAAACAAAAGCTACAGCATTCGGGATTTGAGAACAGGATCTTTCAAAACCACTGACAAATAAGTCCTGAGCTTTAGAATTAGTGACAAACTAACAGCATTTCTAATCATTTATAATACTGGATAGATACTCTTTTAAGTTTAGCTTGAGTTTCAACACTGAACATCCATGACAACAATTCTGCTAGTCAGATCTCTTGGTTCCTTCTTTCTCAGGGCAACTGAAGAGCTAAGTTAGTGACTTCTATCCAAGTTTGTGATCATGCTTCCTGTGACTGATAGAATTGCAGGATTTCAAATGCTATTAAGCTGCTCGATGCAGAGACAAATAGTCTGATGGCATGTCATTCATGGCAGGGAGAAAAATGAACAGTGTCTCTTGCTGGAACATCTTTATTTATTTTGATAAGATTATTTGGTGCTGGACAGATTAAAATATACAGAACTAAATATAAGGTGCACCTATTTCCACTTCTGGAAAAACACACAGTCCCAGAAAATACAAAATGTATAAAGTAGATTGAACTGTGCAGTTTTAACTTCAGTTTCCTGCACAGAATTAGTAGCCTCCTCCTGGATTCTTCTAATAATCTTCTTCAACTTCCTTAAGGCTCTCTCCTTAGCCACTTATCACTAATATGTTTGAGAAATTTAATCATGTATCTAAGACTATTTGCAAGGACTAAATTTAGCCTCTCGGCATGTTTTCTTCAGAAGGTGCAGAGTTTTCGCGTTTGTTCGATTTTACGTTATAGTCCACATTTCAAGGGGACCGTATTGCCTCTTAGAGTGTATATGTCCTCTGTAGTTCCCCACAACACATTCCCTGCTCCTCCCTGTGGCTGGGCTCCATCAAGGCTTTTGAGGTTCTGCCACCTGCCCTAAGAAATCAACTTGCAATGAATATTCTACTTAGTACTGTCCCCGTATATATCCTGTTCAGGGCTGGGTCAAGATGAGGGCAGACAATTAGATTGGTCTGGTTTTGGAAATAGAAGTATAGTGCAGTCATTACAATAGCTGTGGACATTTGTAAAATGTTCAGTTTCATGTTTTACCTCTCAGACCTTTTTTTCACATTACAAAAATACATATTTTTTGAGACTAAGTGGATAAGACTGCCATTTGCCAGCACCTTACTATCACTTTAATCAGCTAAGAGGAGAGTATGTTGTAGTTGACTTTGGAAGCAGACAGACCTATTTAATAATGTGGTTAGGATTAAATGAGATACCACATTTAATGTACTCTGATGTGACTAACTCATAGTAGAGTATTATTTATTACATTGTTATTTTACTTGGCATCAGACAGACCCAGAGTCAGATTTTGTTATGTTTCCTGACCAGTTGTGCTGCCTTCAGTGACTTCTCACAGGTAGAGAAATATAATACATGAGATATTTTAAATTTGTGAGGGAAACCCTGACATGCTCAGACTACTATTAAGTAGTCTGTACCTTAAAGAAGCTGAACCATTAGGTATTTCTTTTGACTTAGGGGTAAAAAAAAATTACTGAGACACAAAGGGCTCTGGGAGGCAAGAAAATCTGAGAACTTCAGCTCTGTCCTATATCCTTCGCCTTAACTTCATCTTCCCTGCTACCAGCCATCCTGGTCATCATTGCCTCTCGCTCAGTTATTGCAATAGCCAATCTCCTCACTGGTCTTCCTGTTGCCGTGTTTACCCTCCATAAACCAGTTTCCACAGAGCAGTCAGAATGGCATTTGAAAATATAAAGATCTTAACTCCATTACTCAAAACTTCTAGTAGCTTTCCACCACACTTCAAGTCAACCTGGCTCTTGGCCATGGTCCGTAGACTCTGCCCATCTGGCCCCTATTTTATCCACCATCCTCATCTCCTGCCCCTCTCCCCACCATTCACTAGGTCTCAGCCACACCAGCCTTTTTTCTTTTCTTTCATCTGTTTCTCAAACTCTCCAAGTTTGTTCCCATCATAGAGACTTTGCAGTTGCTTTTCTTTCTGGCTGGAAAGATCTTCCTCCAGATCTTCCCTGTGGCTGGTTCCTTGTTGCTTGTGTCCAAATTTAAATGTCACCACCTCATGGAGATGAACCATGAGAGACTATGGACTCTGAGAAACAAACGGAGGGTTCTAGAGGGGAGGGGTGTGGGAGGATGGTTTGGCCTGGTGATGGGTATTAAAGAGGGCACGTACTGCATGGAGCACTGGGTGTTATACACAAACAATGAATCATGGATCACTACATCAAAAACTAATGATGTAATGTATGGTGATTAACATAACATAATAATAAAAAATAATAAATGTCACCACCTCAGATAGGCCTTGACCCTATTCAAAAATAGCCACCTCCTTTCATCCATACCACTGCATTTCTTTTTTTTTTTTTTAAGATTTTATTTATTTATTTGACAGAGACACAGCGAGAAAGGGAACACAAGCAGGGGGAGTAGGAGAGGGAGAAGCAGGCTTCCCGCTGAGCAGGGAGCCCAATGCGGGGCTCGATCCCAGGACCCTGGGATCATGACCTGAGCCGAAGGCAGACGCTTAACTAACTGAGCCACCCAAGCGCCCCACATTTATTTTCTTCATTGTATTTATGGCTGCCGAAAATTATCCTCTTTTACTTGTTCATTAAGCTTTATGAGAGGAGAGCCCTCATCTGCCTCGTTCCTTTTGAAGTGTGCCCAGCATACAGTAGGCGCTTAGAAAATATTGGTTGCATTGGAAATGCAGACAAATGCTTGTTCTGTTTCCCTTCTTCAGAACCAGATGATGTCGTTGTGGATTATTTGCACATTGCTGCTTTTTTTTTTTTTTTTT
>NW_027921691.1:0-1372 GCF_054177405.1 Leptonychotes weddellii
GCTAATTTATAGCACATAACAATGCTGGTTCTTCTCCCTGAAAGAGAAAATAACAGAATTGAAAAAAAATCTTAGAAGTGTAACTTTTTTCTCATACAAGAATTCCTTTAAAATCTCTTTTATAAGTTGCTCATTCAACTTTATTGAGAGAGAACTTACTATTTTCTATAGCAGCTCATCTCATTTTTTAACAATTATCCTTTGTACTGAAATAAAATCTGCTATTAGGTTTAATAATCACTGATTTTCTGTTCTGTGCCAACCACCATTCTAGACCCTAGTAATGATTGATCAAAACTCCAAAGTCCATATACTTAGGGACCTTATATTCTAATGAGGGAAAATAAATAGTAAACAAATTAAAAAAAAAAAAAAACTACAAGTACAGTGAAGGAAGTAAATAGGGTGGTGTAATAAGGGGGTGGAGGCTACTTTAGATAAAGTAATTTAGGGAGTATCTTGAGGAAGCTACATTTGACCTGAGACCTGATGGGTGAAAAGTTGCCAGACTTGTAAAGACCCAGGGAGAGTATTCCCAGCAAGAGGAGACAAAATATACAACCTCTGAGGTAGGAGAGAACCTGATATGTTTTAAGAATAAAAATTGTAATACAGAAGATCAAGGTAGAGTAAAGTAATGGTAGTTAGTGCCGAATCACTAGGATCTTTGTAAGTTAAGAATTGGGAGACAGTTGAAGGGCTTTTAATAGGGAAGTTGACATCGTTTGATTTATCTATGGTAAATGATCTGATAGAAGTAAGTACCATGTACTTTAGAAGCTGATAAAAGACTTAACTAACACATAATGGAAAAGAGTTTGTAAAGAAAGAAAACAAAGATCTAACAACCAGATCTTAAGCAGTATCCCAAGGGTAGGAGGAGAAATGTTTGCCAAAGAGAAGTCAGAAACTTTGAGTTGAATCAGATCATACCTTAGATAAACATAAAAGCTTATCCAGTGAATAATTGCAGGAATAGTGAGATGATGAAAATCCTGTTACATATCAGACAATTGAAGAAAAATGGGATTTTTTAAAAGCCTATTAAGAAATTTAACGAAGATTTGACAGCTGTCTTTAAAGTTAAAAGGAGGAACATGTAGGGAAAAAGTAGGGTAGGGATAGCAATGAGATTTTATTTTGTGTGTGTTTATTCTAATTGACTGGTAGTGACTTCCTGCAGCTCATTGTTAAGGTTTACTTGATGGGTCTTGGTTTTCAGAGATTATACCAATCAAGTAGCAGTGTTTGCCAAATTCTTGGGGAAGTGGCAAGCTCTTGTACATGTTCCATCCTTGGATTGACTGTATATTTTGTGGCTGTTGAGGACAAAGCAAAAGTCAATGGATGGCAGATTTTATTTCAGTACAAA
>NW_027921692.1:0-227 GCF_054177405.1 Leptonychotes weddellii
CCCCTCAAAATCAATAAAAATAGGTCAACACCCCGACATCTAATAGTAAAACTTACGAGAAAATCCTGAAAGCAGCTCGGGACAAGAGATCTGTAACCTACAATGGTAGAAACATTAGATTGGCAACAGACCTATCCACAAAGACCTGGCAGGCCAGAAGGGACTGACATGATATCTTCAGAACATTAATGAGAAAAATATGCAGCCAGGAATACTATATCCAGCTA
>NW_027921693.1:0-227 GCF_054177405.1 Leptonychotes weddellii
CCCCCCCCCCCAGACTCTTTTCCTTATACATGATTCTTTTTATTTCCTGGGTAGCTCTGACAAGAGGCTCGTGGTTTTCTTCCCTCTTTGCTAAGTAAATCGCAGAGAAACCAAAAGCAAAAATAAGACTTCTCCGCTGCCCTGGGTCTCACCTGCGGGGCTCGCCCGTCGGGGTGAGCTTGCATGGCTGGAGCATGGGTGCTAGCTGTTCCTGGTGCGTCTGTCCC
>NW_027921694.1:0-227 GCF_054177405.1 Leptonychotes weddellii
AACAACTGGGGATATATGTTAAAAACACTGTATTATTTAAAAAAAAAATATTTGGGGGGATAATCTGAGACTCTGGCAAATAGCCTGCTACTCCTTAAAGTGTTTTACTTATACCAAAGCCAAGCTGAAGGATAAGTAACATCCTTAAATCAGAAAGAAATGAACTTGTAGATCTTTTCTCTTCCATTTTCAGTTTTTTGAGTCAACTCTCCTCTTGTTTTACTCTG
>NW_027921695.1:0-227 GCF_054177405.1 Leptonychotes weddellii
CCAGTGATTTTGAGCATAGAGATATTTAAGAAATAACCCAAAAGGAGAGATGATTTCAGGCAGGGATTTGAGATGAACTCTAGGGTAAAAGTGGCCAATCTTTCTGAGATAACACAATTGCTATCTGGGGGCATTGACAGCTCATTCCACCACATTCTCACACATAGTCTGTCCAGACCTCTACCCATCAGTTTGTGATCACAACTTCCAGAAACTGGAGAGAACAC
>NW_027921696.1:0-227 GCF_054177405.1 Leptonychotes weddellii
ACATAGCATTTTATAGAAAAATGCCTATATCAAGAGAGAAAAACAATTAGATTATTTAATAAATTATGTGATTGGATTATAATTTAAATAAAATAAACACATAAAGAAGTTTTCAGTTTTAATTTAACCCTGATTATTTACAAAACTATATGGATTTAATAATAAAATCAATCACATGGATCAAATACATTATAATAAATGATTTTTTGGACTGAGTGAACTACAGA
>NW_027921698.1:0-227 GCF_054177405.1 Leptonychotes weddellii
GTCATCTGCCTTGGACGCCCCACACCCGATGTGGACCCAGCTTTTCTGACTTGGAGTTGGGACTCTGGCCTTGGCCGGTCTCAGCTGCCCCCCACTCCACCCTCATCCCCCATCCCCACATCAGCCTGGCTTGGAGAGGTCTTGAAAGAGCCGAAGAACACTGGCTCTGGAAACATGGTGGGTAGCCCAAGGCCGCAACGATTGAAGGGCCTATCTGTGTCTCATAC
>NW_027921699.1:0-227 GCF_054177405.1 Leptonychotes weddellii
GCGAGTGCTTGCGAGGGCGACGCCGCGGAGTGCGGGGGGCGGACAGCGCTCCCGCAAGGACTGGACGCGCTGGGAGGCCGGGCGTGATGTATAACCCACCGTGGCGCGGGCGGCGGCCACCAGCGGGCCGTTGGGCAGCGTGTGCACACACAGACCAGACGCGCTCACTTCCAAACACCGACTGGAAGTGTTTGATTTTATCTAATTCTGGGTTGGGCAGGTCGACC
>NW_027921700.1:0-227 GCF_054177405.1 Leptonychotes weddellii
AGTTGTAGAGGTTACCTACCCGGGGACGTGGAGGCAGCCGACGGCTGTTACCCAGAGGCCGCGAGGAACCACTTTGGATGGGTTTCTAGTGGAACCGGCTGGCTCCCGGGGCTCGTGGAGATCCACCCTGCGTGCGCCTGCAGGTGACAGAGACTGCTAGGAAAACCAAGCAGGGCCCCGAAAAGAGGTGCAGGGCACTTCCTGGCTCTGTCTGTGTCTCGCTGTCG
>NW_027921701.1:0-227 GCF_054177405.1 Leptonychotes weddellii
ACACACGCACACCCGGTTCTGATTCCCTAGGATCTCTGGGATTCATCCCAGGCTCCCAGCACTGGCTTTACCATGCAGCGTCCCTTGGAGCTGGCTGTCCTCTGCCTCCACGTAGATATCCAGTGAAGCACCACTGTGGATGCCCTACCTCACTACCAAAGGCAGCAGTTTCAGAGCCTGTAAAACGATGATGCTGTGCCCATCTTTGTTAGCTCTCCACATCTAAC
>NW_027921702.1:0-1371 GCF_054177405.1 Leptonychotes weddellii
TAGCATAATCTCCTCCAGTCCCATCCATGTTGATGTAAAAGTTGGGTATTCATCCTTTCTGATGGCTGAGCAATATTCCATTGTATATATGGACCACATCTTCTTTATCCATTCATCTGTTGAAGGGCATCTCAGCTCTTTCCACAGTTTGGCTATTGTGAACATTGCTGCTATGAACACTGGGGTGCATGTGGCCCTTCTTTTCACTACATCTGTGTCTTTGGGGTAAATACCCAGGAGTGCAATTGCTGGGTCATAGGGTAGCTCTATTTTTAATTTTTTGAGGCACCTCCACACTATTTTCCAAAGTGACTGTACCAACTTGCATTCCGGCCAACAGTATAAGAGTGTTGCCCTTTCTCCACAACCTCTCCAACATTTGTTGTTTCTTTCCCTGTGCATTTTTGCCATTCTAACTGGTGTAAGATGGTATCTCAGTGTGGTTTTGATTTGGATTTCCCTGATGGCTAATGATGAGAATATTTTTTCATGTGTCTGTTAGCCATTTGTATGTCTTTGGAGAAGTGTCTGTTCATGTCTTCTGCCCATTTTTTCAATTGATTATTTGTTTTTTGGGTGTTGAGTTTGAGAAGTTCTTTATAGATCTTGGATACCATCCCTTTGTCTGGGGTATCATTTGCAAATATCTTCTCCCATTCTGTGGGTTGCCTCTTTGTTTTGTTGACTGTTTCCTTTGCTATGCAGAAGCTTTTTATCTCAATGAAGTCCCAAAACTTCATTTCTGCTTTTGTTTCACTTGCCTTTGGAGATGTATCTTGAAAGAAGTTGCTGTGACCGATGTCGAAGAGGTAACTGCCTATGTTCTTCTCTAGGATTTTGATGCGTTCCTGTCTCACGTAGAGGTCTTTCATCCATTTTGAGTTTATCTTTGTGTATGGTGTTAGAGAATGGTTGAGTTTCATTCTTCTGCATGTGGCTGTCCAATTTTCCCAGCACCATTTATTGAAGAGACTGTCTTTTTTCCATTGCATATTTTTTCCTGCTTTGTTGAAGATTATTTGACCATAGAGTTGAGGGTCCATATCTGGGCTCTCTATTCTGTTCCTTTGGTCTATATGTCTGTTTGCCAGTACCATGCTGTGTTGGTGATCACTGCTTTGTAATATATCTTGAAATCAGGCAACGTGATGCCCCCAACTTTGTTTTTTCTTTTCAACATTCCCTTGGCGATTCAGGGTCTTTTCTGATTCCATACAAATTTGAGGATTATTTGTTCCAGCACTTTGAAAAATGTCATTGGAATTTTGATGGGGATGGCATTGAAGGTATAGATTGCTCTGGGTAGCCTAGACATTTTAACAATGTTTATTCTTCTGATCCATGAGCATGGAATATTTTCCCATCTTTTTG
>NW_027921703.1:0-227 GCF_054177405.1 Leptonychotes weddellii
CTCCTATGTTAGGGGCATAAGTATTTACAATTTTTAGATCTTCTTGTTGGATGGACCCTTTAATTACGATATAGTGTTCTTCCTCATCTCTTATTACATTCTTTGGTTTAAATCTAATTTATCTGATATAGGGATTGCCACCCCACGTTTCTTTTGTTGCTCATTAGCATGATAAATTGTTTTCCACCACCTCACTTTATTTTTTTTTTTTATTTTTTTTTTTAAAG
>NW_027921704.1:0-227 GCF_054177405.1 Leptonychotes weddellii
CCCCCCCCCCCCCCCCCCCCCCCCCCCAAGCCTGGTGATGGGTATTAAAGAGGGCACGTACTGCATGGAGCACTGGGTGTTATACGCAAACAATGAATCATGGAACACTACATCAATGTTCCATGTTCCAGTGTTCCAACTACAACTAATGATGTAATGCATGGTGATTAACATAACATAATAAAAGAAATTAAAAAAAAAAGAAAGTCATGTGTTGGATCATTTCT
>NW_027921705.1:0-227 GCF_054177405.1 Leptonychotes weddellii
TTTTTTTTTAAGGTTTTATTTATTTATTTGAGAGAGAGAGAGCATAAGCAGGGGAGGCAGCAGAGGGAGAGGGACAAGCACAATCCCCTCTGAGCAGGGAGCCCTATGCAGAACTCAATCTCAAGACCCTGAGATCATGACCTGAGCTGAAGTCAGATGCTAAACCAACTGAGCCATCCAGGCACCCCTCAGTGTGTGTGTGTGTGTGTGTGTGTGTGTGTGTGTGT
>NW_027921706.1:0-227 GCF_054177405.1 Leptonychotes weddellii
CATATACCTATACATGAATATGTAAAGGGCCACGTATCTGTGTATACACAGCATTTAATACACGTGCACATTTACCCCCAGACTTGTGAAAAATTAAGGGTCTATTTCTGAACATCTCGTCAGATATCTGAAAGGACTGTCTAACTTTTATTATAAAAAATTTAAACAAGTATCACCTTGAAAAAGCAAGAAAAAAAGACATTTGTATTTCAAAGGTGAAATTAGTA
>NW_027921707.1:0-227 GCF_054177405.1 Leptonychotes weddellii
TAGTATAAAACAAAAAGATATTTCCCGCGTGAAGCACAAAACTAAAGGGTCAGGCACAAAGGAAGAAAAATGTGTGCCATGGTAAAAATACCGATGCCAGACAAGTATTTTTCCAGGGGACAGGGTCGGGAAGCAAGGGGCGAGAGGGTGTTGGAGGAAACAGCAAAGAGGGGTACTGGTTTTTTTTTTTTTATTCTTACGTTAATCCCCATACATTACATCATTAG
>NW_027921708.1:0-227 GCF_054177405.1 Leptonychotes weddellii
GTATGTTGGCTGCTACTGCTTCTGTGAGCACCAGAGCCGCCACCTCCACTGTTGCCAGAATTACCAGGTATTGTGCAAAGGCTGTATATATTACTTTCTTGTCAAGGCTACGTCAAGGTAAGCTTCTTGTCAAGGCTACGTCAAGGTAAGCTTCTTGTCAAGGCTATGTCAAGGTAAGCTTCTTGTCAAGGCTATGTCAAGGTAAGCTTCTTGTCAAGGCTATGTCA
>NW_027921709.1:0-227 GCF_054177405.1 Leptonychotes weddellii
CCCATCAGCTAACGGCGCGGGGGCCTGAAGATGTGACTCACAGGGTCAGTCCCGTCGCCCCTCTTGGACAGCAGTACTAACGGGATGAGTCACACCTCGGGGTGGCTGGGGAACCGCTGGCCTGGTAGCCGAGGAGAGGGACCCCAGGGCATGGGAGCATGGGACCCAGAAAACATGGGGCCCTGGGGAGTGAGAGAGCACCCGAGTGAGTGGGTTCTGAGGCTGCA
>NW_027921710.1:0-227 GCF_054177405.1 Leptonychotes weddellii
AGATAGCTGGGATTTTCATCAAGGCACCTGGCAGTTTCAATAGGAGAGGTTTTATGATTTGGTAGGAAAATCTCTGTGTGAAAGTGCCCAGGAATGACGCCTGACAGTGTCACCTCTAGCTTCTGAAATGCAAGCAGCCACCAGTGTCTTCATGTTTTCTGGGGGCCTGCAATATGACTTAGGGTGATAGGGTATCAGGTGGGGGCTGTAAAACTGTGTAACTGCAG
>NW_027921711.1:0-227 GCF_054177405.1 Leptonychotes weddellii
GGCACCTGGGTGGCTCAGACATTAAGTGTCTGCCTTCGGCTTAGGTCATGATCCCAGGGTCCTGGGATCAAGCCCCGCATCGGGCTCCCTGCTCCGCGGGAAGCCTGCTTCTCCCTCTCCCACTCCCCCTGCTTGTGTTCCCTCTCTCGCTGTCTCTCTCTCTGTCAAATAAATAAATAAAATCTTAAAAAAAAAAAAATCAAGGTGCCAGCAGTGTTGCATTCTTT
>NW_027921712.1:0-227 GCF_054177405.1 Leptonychotes weddellii
TCAAATAAATAAAAATTAAAAAAAAAACAAAACTCAGCATTTAAAAAAAAATATATCAACATACATCCCAATTACAAATTACACAATGCATCAGTTCAGACAATGTGGAATAAATAATTCCAAGGATGCAAATTAGCAATGTAAAACAATAGAGAAAAATACATGTGTATTACATTAGATGAGCTACTTAATAGTGATATGGGGTCAATTATTTATATAAAAATAAA
>NW_027921713.1:0-1371 GCF_054177405.1 Leptonychotes weddellii
CATGATTTTGTTGATTTGTGTCATTTCTCTTCTCTTTTTGATAAGTCTGGCCAGAGGTTTATCAATCTTGTTAATTCTTTCAAAGAACCAGCTCCTAGGTTTGTTGATCTGTTCTACTGTTCTTTTGGTTTCTATTTCATTGATTTCTGCTCTGATCTTTATCATTTCTCTTCTTCTGCTGGTTTTAGTCTTTATTTGCTGTTCTTTCTACAGCTCCTTTAGGTGTAGGGTTAGGTTGTGTATTTGAGACCTTTCTTGTTTCTTGAGAAAGTCTTGCATTGCTATATACTTTCCTCATAGGACTGCCTTTGCTGCATCCCAAAGATTTTGAACAGCTGTGTTTTCATTTTCATTGGTTTCCATGAATTTTTTAAAGTCTTCTTTAATTTCCTGTTTGACTCACTCATTCTTTAGTAGGATGCTCTTTAGCCTCCATGTATTTGAGTTCTTTCCAACTTTCTTCTTGTGATTGAGTTCTAGTTTCAAAGCATTGTGGTCTGAAAATATGCAGGGAATGATCCCAATCTTTTGGTACTGGTTGAGACCTGATTTATGACCTAAGATGTGATCTATTCTGGAGAATGTTTAATGGTCACTAGAGAAGAATGTGTATTCTGTTGCTTTGGGATGGAATGTTCTGAATATATCTGTGAAGTCCATTTGGTCCAGTGTGTCATTTGGAGTCTTTATTTCCTTGTTGATCTTTTGCTTAGATAATCTGTCCATTTCAGTGACAGGGGTGTTAAAGTCCCCCTCTATTATTATATTATTGTCAATGTATTTCTTTGCTTTTGTTATTAATTGGCTTATATAATTGGCTGCTCCCATGTTAGGGGCATAGATATTTATAATTGTTATATCTTCTCATTGGATACACCCTTTAAGTATGATATAGTGTCCTTCCACATCTCTTATTACAGTCTTTGGTTTAAAATCTAATTTGTCTGATATAAGGATTGCCACTCCAGCTTTCTTTTGGTGTCCACTAGTATGGTAAACAGATTTCCACACACTCACTTTCAATCTGAGGGTGTCTTTGGGTCTAAAATGAGTCTCTTGCAGACAGCATATCGGTGGGTCTTGTTTTTTTTATCCAGTATGATATCCTGTGTCTTTTGATTGGGGCATTTAGCCCATTTACTTTCAGGGTAACTCTTGAAAGATATGAATTTAGTGCCATTGTATTGCCTGTAAGGTGACTGTTACTGTATATTGTCTGTGTTCCTTTCTGATCTATGTTGCTTTTAGGCTCTCTCTTTGCTTAGAGGACCCCTTCCAATATTTCTTGTAGGGCTGGTTTCGTGTTTGCAAATTCATTTCGTTTTTGTTTGTCCTGGAAGCTTTTTATCTCTCCTTCTATTTTCAGTGACA
>NW_027921714.1:0-227 GCF_054177405.1 Leptonychotes weddellii
GCTCACGAGACACATTTATTAATGTTGTGAATCCACAACATTTACAGCATTTCCTCACGTAGTCTATACAATGTAAATGCCATCGAAGGTTTACTGGCTGGTGTTCCTATCTCCTCTGCATTCTTTAGAATTGTTTTCAGGGTGCCTGGGTGGCTCAGTCAGTTAAGCGTCTGCCTTCGGCTCGGGTCGTGATCCTGGCGTCCTGGGATCAAGCCCCACGTTGGGCT
>NW_027921715.1:0-227 GCF_054177405.1 Leptonychotes weddellii
TGTGAAGGAACACCTGTGATTTCAGCTCGTGGTAGGTCATCTCAGAAGAGTTGTGCCCAAACCCCTGTAACCAGCAGAATGTGATTATTGGTGAATGTGCTTCAAAACACTTAAAATAACTACTGAAGAAAAAAAATCTCTGATAGAGAAAATTTAGACCATTCATTGTTTTCATTTGTACCTCTTTGTTCTAGTATGGTTGAAACTTTGTGTTTTGCTGTTCTGTC
>NW_027921716.1:0-227 GCF_054177405.1 Leptonychotes weddellii
CAAACTCCAAGTTCATTCCAAAACTCTGCCCCCCCCCATTAGAGCATTTAGCTGGAAGCAGCCACAGCTTCCTCTCTGGTTTCTCTGGTAACTATTCATTTTGGGGTTTTAGTCGCTTTGTTTGGCCTTCGGGGATGCCCTTGGAGTTGGATGGTGTAAGTTGCTTCCTACTCTTTGCATCATGTTCTCGGCATTGCCTTCATCTTGTGGCTGGTTCTCCCCCAGAG
>NW_027921717.1:0-227 GCF_054177405.1 Leptonychotes weddellii
TCATCCCTCAATGTCTAAATTAAGATACTATTTTCTTTATTAGGATAATTAATAATCTAGATCCTTTACTACTCAGTGAACCAGAGGAGAGTCATGTCATCACCCTGTTCTTCATATTCTTTATTAAGAAATGTAAATGTATAAGGATGCTAGATCCTTGCTGCTCAGATTAGGGTCCTCAGCCAGTGATGCCTTCTGTAAATTTGTGTGGAATGCAGAATCAGAGG
>NW_027921718.1:0-227 GCF_054177405.1 Leptonychotes weddellii
GGAAGCAAAACCATGAGGATGCTGAGAAAATGGGGAATGTGGAAAGAATGGGGGATGGCCAAGCTCGAGCAGATGGAATGTCAGAGTCAGTGGAATAAAGGGAACAAGGTCTCAGGAGAGGGAGGTGTGATCGGAGAGCCTCAGGTGGGCCGAGGCAGGCGATTCAGAAGCCGGCTTGTACCCAGCGCAGGGAAGGAAGAAAGGGGATGTGGTGTGGTGGACGTGTG
>NW_027921719.1:0-227 GCF_054177405.1 Leptonychotes weddellii
CCCATCTAGGCAGGTATCTCCTAATAAGGTCAAGAATAGAAAGTTGCTTTGACTTGGCACAGACGCACAGACCAACTGCTAACAAGGAAGGAAGGTACACTTTGGAGTATAAGCTAAAGGAGGGCATTTTAAAACTTCCCAATAAAGTCCTTAACAAACCATAAGTACTTTTTTTTTTTTTTTTTTTTTAGTAAACAACCTGAGGGCGGCTGGAGGGGAGGTGGATG
>NW_027921720.1:0-227 GCF_054177405.1 Leptonychotes weddellii
AATATGCATAGAATCAGATATGACCAGATTTAAGGAACTAAAATTGACTTTATCAAACCAGTAAAGCACCCCCAAACCAGCCTGGTCTCTTGCTTACAGAAACAGTTTCTAGCCTCACAGGCGAGTAAGGATGGACACTTTCTGGCAGACCCAGGAAACTTCAAATATGAATACCATATGATTTCACTTATATGTGGAATCTGAAAACCAAAACAAAGGTACAAACA
>NW_027921721.1:0-227 GCF_054177405.1 Leptonychotes weddellii
GACTGACTGAGCCACCCAGGTGCCCCCGTAAATTGAATTTTAAAACAAAATTTATTTTCTGTTTTTCACTGAAATACAATTGCATTTTGTACATTGATGCTAAATGCTATGATCTTACAATAATCATATCATCTAAAAATAGAGGAAGTTTTATTTCCTTCTTTCCCAGTTTGACACATTTAATTTCTTTTTCTTACGACAGTGCACTGGCTAGGACTTCCAATACA
>NW_027921722.1:0-227 GCF_054177405.1 Leptonychotes weddellii
GAAAAAATAGACAAAGGACAAAAGAAATAGAAGAAAATGCTTAAAAAAAAAAATTCAGCATGACTTGTTCTAGAGCAAAAGTTACAACTGAATACCTCAGAAATGAACAAAACAGAAACTTATTTAGTTTTTTTGTAGATCTTACTGTCAGGGACAGCTCAATCCAGGCTATTAAAGTATGTGATTGCTTAACTCCTAAGACAATCCCTAAACCTTAAAATTCAAAC
>NW_027921723.1:0-227 GCF_054177405.1 Leptonychotes weddellii
GGTGAGAGAAGAAAAAAGGAGGGGGAGGAGCAAAGAATATGGACGAATAAAGGCAAAACTGTAAGAATCATTAAAGAAAAAAAAAAGCTTACATAAGAGTAAGAAGAACAAGTCTCTGGCACGACACCCCAAAGACAACATTTTGGAGGCAAGAAGTTCAAGAAACTGAGGAAAAGATGTGATTCAAAAAAAAAAAAAATCCACTGCTCCTCCCTCTTAATCACGGC
>NW_027921724.1:0-1371 GCF_054177405.1 Leptonychotes weddellii
AAAAAAAAAAAAACCAAAAAAACGATGTATTGTATGGTGACTAGTGTAACATAATAAAATAAAATTTAATAAAAAACAAAAACAAACAAAAAAAAGTAAAACGTTATTTTCTAAATTCTTATATTTGCAGTAATTTTCCATTAATTTTCAGGCTTTTCCAGATGTATAATCATATCACCTGTAAATAGGTGTTACTTCCTTCTCGGTTCTTATGCCTCCAATTGCTTTCTCCTGTCTCCTTGTATTAATTTATACCTTCAACAAAGTATTCAATAATTATGAAGAGAAGCTTTTTTTTTTTTTTACTTGTTTCTATTCTCAGTAGAAAAGCTTCTTGTGTTCTCCTTTAAACGACACCTTATGTTGAAGAACCACCCATCAATCTGCATTTTATTAAGTATTAGTATAATGAATGGGTGTTAATTTGTTGAATGACTTTTCTGAAACTATGGAGTAGATTATGATCTTTTTTCCTCCTTAGCTCGATTAGTGCAACATATTGCATTAATAGTTCCCAGAATCTTAGAATAAACCCACTTAGACATGATGTGTTAGTCAAGACTACAATAGCACATAAAAATAACATATGTTTAGTATTTTTACATTGATAGCCATAGTGAGACCGGCCTATAATTTTTTTTTGGTGCAGGCTTGTTTTTGGATCCATGTTAGACTCACTTTATTAAACTCGGAAGTTTGTTTCTTTCACTGTGTTCTAGAATCATCTAACTGGGATTATCTGATCTTTAAAGTTCTGGTGGAAATCTGTGAAACCATCTGATCTAATGGTTTTTGTTTTGCTGAGCTGTGAAGGAGGGGCTCTTTAGCCATTTCCTCAATTTTCTGTATGGAGAATAGGTCTTTCAGACTTTGTTTCTCTTGTAGGGCCAATATGGTACTTTAAAGTACAGGTTTTATTATTAGATATGGCAAGGCCAAGAGATTAGGAGACAACCATCATTGAAAAAGAGTTTGTTACCCTCGCAGACGACGAGAATGGAGCATGCTGTGCATGCAGGCTACATGGGTAAGCCCCAGGCTTGGGTGGGAGGTGGAGGGAGAGTGGAACCTGTGGTAGGAGCCTTTTATTCTCGTTTCCACAGGCAGGAAGACGCAGGAGAGGGTAAGCAGTTGTAGGATTGCCAAATAGAATAATCTCACAGGCTCTGGGCCTGTCCCTTGTTATCTAGTACCTGGCCTTGGGATGACTAGGGCAGTTGGATCATGGTCCTGAATGTGAGAGCCTTATAGAGAAGGTGGTTGAGGGTGTGGGTTCCGGATTGGTAGGCTTGCATTTAAAAGGCATAATGAAGGGGGGGAAATCGGAGGGGGAGACGAACCCTGAGAGACTGTGGACTCTGAGAAACAAAC
>NW_027921725.1:0-227 GCF_054177405.1 Leptonychotes weddellii
TGCTGTAAGTACCATAGAAGGATTAATACAGTCACCTATAAAACAACCTGTGAGAGGCACTATCACCATCACCATCATCATCCCCACTTAATTGATGGAGAGACTGAGCTACCATGGAGTTAAGTGGCTTGGTTTGCGCCTAGACACTACTCCTTCTTAAGGCCTACTGTCACCTGCTTATAAAGTGGTGTCATAGTCAGAGCTTGGCTCCTCCTTCACCTCCACTG
>NW_027921726.1:0-227 GCF_054177405.1 Leptonychotes weddellii
GGCGCCTGGGTGGCTCAGTTGGTTAAGTGACTGCCTTCGGCTCAGGTCATGATCCTGGAGTCCCGGGATCGAGTCCCACATCGGGCTGCCTGCTCGGCGGGGAGTCTGCTTCTCCCTCTGATCCTCCCCCTCTCATGCTCTCTGTCTCCCATTCTCTCTCTCAGATAAATAAATTAAAAAAAAATCTTTAAAAAAAAAATAAATAAATGGGAGTATAACTTTCCTTT
>NW_027921727.1:0-227 GCF_054177405.1 Leptonychotes weddellii
GAGAATAAAATGCTAAATGGGTAACAACGACCCCAGATAAACATATATTAAACAAATCAGAAGAGACCTGAAACTGGAGAAAAATAAAGTGAAAGAAAAAAAAAAAAAAGATCAAATATGATCAGGCCGGTGAATAGATCAGTGCCACACACTAGATTTTGGGCATATTTTGGTCTGTTAGAAGAAACTGCCTCCCAAAGTTTTAAAGAAAGAAAAATTTATATATG
>NW_027921728.1:0-227 GCF_054177405.1 Leptonychotes weddellii
ATCTAGATGCCCATGCGGACCCTCACACGCACACGGGGCTCCCGCTGCGCCTCTGCTGAAGGAGGGAACAGGGAAAAGCAGCTCTGCTTTGGAGAGGACCCACTGGCTTCTTGACGAGCTGGGTGTCAGCTGGGCTCAGGGCTGGGGCGGGCAGAGGAGGCACATTCCGGCCCAAGGCTGCACGCGTGTGCATGTCCCCGTGCCCGTGGGGGACCGTGCATGCACGT
>NW_027921729.1:0-227 GCF_054177405.1 Leptonychotes weddellii
TGCATGGAGCACTGGGTGTTATGCACAAACAATGAATCATGGAACACTACATCTAAAACTAATGATGCAATGTATGGGGATTAACATAAGAATAAAAAAATTAAAAAAAAAAAAGAGTGTCGAGTGGAGCTAGAGTTCCTAGGTGCCAATGGGCTGGGGACACACCCTGAGAGCTGTTGGTCTAGGAAAAGCAAGTTCAGCAAGGTATGTAGACACAAGCCATCTGT
>NW_027921730.1:0-227 GCF_054177405.1 Leptonychotes weddellii
GTCCAAAAATCATTATCACCATAAGCACTTGGTGGTAATTCTCTAATAAGTAGAAATGGCACGGCAAAGATAAAACAGAGTGGGAGGGCAAGAGAGAGAATCTTTTCCCCTAAATTCTGATTTACACATCGCAAGGGAAGAGAAGAGAGCAAAGCTAGAAACTGAAGCCAGGGGACCCGCACCAATCCCAGTGTCTGCAACTCTGCCTCTCACTGTGATATTCTGAC
>NW_027921731.1:0-227 GCF_054177405.1 Leptonychotes weddellii
CTCATGTCATTGATTATTTAAAGCTTATTTATGTATTTATTTAAGTAATCTCCACACCCAACATGGGCTCGAACTCACAACCCCAAGATCAAGAGTCGTATGCATCTGAGCCAACCAGGTGCCCCAGTCATTGATTATTTAAGAGAACAACATCTTCTTACTTTTGAAAAAGCTAAGATTCTTTACAATCCTGTTACTGTGTATATACGTTTAAAATCTCTTACTGT
>NW_027921732.1:0-227 GCF_054177405.1 Leptonychotes weddellii
GGGGGGGTGTGGCAGAGGGAGGGGGGGTCCAAAAGAGAAAACCAGCACACAGGACATTTCAGAGTGATCACTGGACCTAAAAAGAGCTGGAAGAAGGATATGGAAGGAAGATGCTAGAGAAAGTGTAACCCACTGAAGTAAAGCACAATCTCCATCTCTTTTCACATTGAGTCCTCCAAGTGATTCAGACATCCTGCCTGCACTTCTGTTTCTCCTGTCTTCCTGTT
>NW_027921733.1:0-227 GCF_054177405.1 Leptonychotes weddellii
AATGTGAACTATTCCTTCTTGCTTCTTGTGTTCTCCAGTGAGAAATGCCACCTGCATGCTCCACCTACCTCAACCCTCCTATTCTTCAGATCTCAGCACACACACACACACACACACATTTCGTTTCTTCTTAGGGTTCTCTTTGCTTTCTCAGCTTACTCAGGCTCATTCCTGTGCAGGGCGCCGACAGTCCCCGGAGGTATCACACTGAGCCGCCCCATGTGAGG
>NW_027921734.1:0-227 GCF_054177405.1 Leptonychotes weddellii
GCCACTCTGGAGATCACCAGGGCCACGGCCCCTCTGTGGTGTGTGACCTTCATGCCTGGCATTTTCACCTGGGATTTTGGGTGCTGTCTCAGAGACACTCCCCTAACCCCTTTCCTCACTCAGGAGGATGAGGGTGATAACTTCAGGTTTTCTTCAGTGAAAATAATTGAACCATTAGTTTGTTTTTTTTGTTGTTGTTGTTAAAGATTTTATTTATTTGACAGAGA
>NW_027921735.1:0-227 GCF_054177405.1 Leptonychotes weddellii
GAAGTACACTGAAGGCATTATGCCGAGTAAAATAAGTTAGAGAAAGACAAACGCTATATCATCTCCCTCATATGTGGAATCTAAAAAACTCAAAAGCTAACAACACCCCCCCCACACACACACCAAACTCTGAATTTACAGAGAACAGATGGGTGGTGGCCACAGGTGGGGGGGGTGGAGGATGAGGGAAATGGGGGAAGAGGATCTAAAGGTACAAATGTCCACAT
>NW_027921736.1:0-227 GCF_054177405.1 Leptonychotes weddellii
CTATTTTTTCTGGCATATGATTTGGCTTATGTTACTCTTGTTCTGGGCTTCCTTGTGGATAATTTCTGGTAATGATAATTATCTACTCCAAATCAATTAAAGTCACTTGATTTCTCAAAAAATAATAGTAAGGGGGGAGGAGGAGTTAAGATGGTGGAGTAGTAGGGGGATCCTGAGCTTGCCTCATCCCTAGCTTGATTGACATCAAATCATTTTGAACAACTAGG
>NW_027921737.1:0-227 GCF_054177405.1 Leptonychotes weddellii
GTCTTCACCAAGTGTCTTGTATTACAAGACATGAGCTTCTGGGGGTGGTGATATATTCATATTTCCCCTGTCAAAGAATCTTTTTAAAATGTAGATACCAAATACCCAAAATACACAAATGTTCATTGGTACTAATTTATAGTCTTCTGTATTATGTATATGAAATATTGAAAGCCTTTGCCTGAGTTTGATAATACTCGTTTCTTCATCAAAAAATAAAATTGTCT
>NW_027921738.1:0-227 GCF_054177405.1 Leptonychotes weddellii
AACATCTGTCACCACACATAGTTAAGATCTTTTTCTTGTGATGACTTTTAAGATCTCTATTAGCAACTTTCAAATATATAATAGTGTTATTTTTTTTATTTTTTATTATGTTAATCACCATACATTACATCATTAGGTTTAGATGTAGTGTTCCCTGATTCATTGTTTGTGCATAACACCCAGTGCTCCATGCAGAACGTGCCCTCCTCAATACCCATCACCAGGCT
>NW_027921739.1:0-227 GCF_054177405.1 Leptonychotes weddellii
TCAGAAATAAACCCATGCATATACGGTAAATTAATCTATGACAAAGGAGCAAAGAATATACAGTGCAAAAAAAGACAAGCTCTTCAACAAATGGTGCTGGGAAAACTGGACAGCTACATCCAGAAGAATGAAACTGGACCACTTTCTTGCACCATACACACAAATAAACTCAAAATGGATTAAAGACTGCTGGAAGAAAGCACAGGCAGTAAGTGATTTTAGATTAA
>NW_027921740.1:0-227 GCF_054177405.1 Leptonychotes weddellii
CAGAAAGAGTAGACTCTGATTTTAGAGTTCCTCAGATTAAGACAGGCCCACTCGAATAATCTCCCTATTTTACATTTTTTTATTTTTATTTTTTTTATTGTTATGTTAATCCCCATACATTACATCATTAGTTTTTGATGTAGTGTTCCATGATTCATTGTTTGTGCATAACACCCAGTGCTCCATGCAGAACGTGCCCGCCTCAATACCCATCACCAGGCTACCCC
>NW_027921741.1:0-227 GCF_054177405.1 Leptonychotes weddellii
CTAAGCTGGGTATCCAAGAGTAGAGTTATGGGTCATGGTTTATAAGAATACTTAATTTGACTAAAAATTGTCAGATTGCTTTGCAGAATGACATTTTGTTCTTAATCATTACTCCATGCTTCCTCCCTCTGAAACACTCCCTCAGCTCAACTCTTTTCTTTTTTTTTTTTTATTCTTATGTTAATCCCCATACATTACATCATTAATTTTAGATGAAGTGTTCCATG
>NW_027921742.1:0-227 GCF_054177405.1 Leptonychotes weddellii
GAACAAAATCACTCTTTCATTCGGTATAAACCCAAGTGCAAACAGCATCATCTACTGTGGCCCAGGGGTCCCTGCTGCTCTGACCCCACTGTGTCTTCAGATCTACCTTTCCAAGCCCGGCCCTCCCCTGCCCTGCAATTACCTTCCCAGGCCCGGCCCTCCCCTGCCCTGCATTTACCTTCCCAGGCCCAGCCCTCCCCTGCCCTGCATCTACCTTCCCAGGCCCG
>NW_027921743.1:0-227 GCF_054177405.1 Leptonychotes weddellii
ATTCCAGACGGAAACTCAGCTTAAAAGCGAAAGAAATTATAAATACATAGAAAATATGAAAGTCTATTTTTTAATCTTTCTCTCTTTAAAAGGCTATTAAAAGCAAAAATGATATTATAAACATGGAGTTTATAAATTATGAAGTGAAACATGAAAACAATAGTACAAAAAAGGGAGCAATTGGAAATAAATAATGTTATGATTCTTACATTAAAAATAAAATGGTA
>NW_027921744.1:0-227 GCF_054177405.1 Leptonychotes weddellii
GATAAATATAAGGATTTACTTAGGGATTCTCAATGCTATTCCATTGATTTATGTGACTATCCTTATGATGACTGGTAGATTACTGTAGCTTTGTAGCAAGCTTTTAAATCCAGAAATGTGAGTCCTCCAACTTGCTCTTCTTCTCCAAGATTGCTTTGTTTATTCTGGGTCCCTTGCATCTTCATATGAATTTTAGGGTCATCTTACCAACTTTTGCAAAAAGCAGC
>NW_027921745.1:0-1371 GCF_054177405.1 Leptonychotes weddellii
TCTTTATCCATTCATCTGTTGATGGACATCTTGGCTCTTTCCACAGTTTGGCTATTGTGGACATTGCTGCTATAAACATTGGGGTGCACGTACCCCTTCGGATCCCTACATTTGTATCTTTGGGGTAAATACCCAGTAGTGCAATTGCTGGATCGTAGGGTAGCTCTATTTTCAACTTTTTGAGGAACTTCCATACTGTTTTCCAGAGTGGCTGCACCAGCTTGCATTCCCACCAACAGTTAATTTTCTTGTTTTTATTTTAAATAAGAAACCAGTGGAGCAAATACACCAATGCCGCTGAGATACGTCTTTGGGAAGCCAGGCCACACCCCTGGAGACCCACCAGGTCGTGCAAGGAGATGTATTGAGACAGTCTCAATGGAAGAAACCATCATGTTTTCCCTCCGATAATGTAAGTTTTCAAACATTTAAACAAAATATAATCTTATTTTAAGT
The DNA here is from genome assembly GCF_054177405.1 of Leptonychotes weddellii. Taxonomy (NCBI): domain Eukaryota; kingdom Metazoa; phylum Chordata; class Mammalia; order Carnivora; family Phocidae; genus Leptonychotes; species Leptonychotes weddellii. Next base: position 457 of record NW_027921745.1, read on the forward strand.
AGATCTCGACAGCCTTTCTCCCAGCCCATCTTACTCCGGATCATGTCCTTGTCACGTGTGGAAGGAAGTACCCCTAGAACCCCCCACGTCTGGAACAGTGCCTGCGGATTCTGTATCCGGGAGTCTCCTCTTGTGAAATGCAAGCATTCCTCGATTGCCATGGCCACGTCATCAGTCACCAGCTGTCCTGTTTGCTTAGTGTTTTCCAGGGACGAGGGGCTGAGGGTGGAGTCCTGAGGTTACAGGTGGCAGGGCTTGGCAAGTGGGAGCTGGAAGGGCACTCAGGCAACCGATGGAGGAAGGGAGCATCAGAGAGCCAAGAGCACTATCTGAGCAAAGGGGGACCTGAGGATTAGAGGCATCTTACAACAAGGAAACAGGGACCCTGGAAAGAGTTGGGGAGGTGCTAAGAGCAAACTTTGTCTCTGTGTCTGTTCCCTGTCTGGTCAGTGATTATCAGCGTGATCCCAGTTGCTGTTTCCAATGCCAAAGACAAAGAGAAGGGACTTGGAGCTGGAATCGCCTATGTTGTTTGTTTAGATACAAGACAATAGTTCTCTGGACCACTGACCTTGTAAAGAACAGAAGGTATTTGCTCTGCCTGCTCTCTATCTTCCAACAGGCCGCAGGCATCCAAGAATTCATCTCTTGTAATAAAATCAGCCCTTTCAACCACTCAGAAGACTTACGATAGGGATCACTACCCAGATTAACTTGCTACCAAATAAAGAATCAAATGCCAAGATAAACAAGAGAGAACAGGCAGCTGGTAGGGTGCCTCATCTTTTCTAAGCTGGTATCTGCTAAATTTTTAATGATTTTAAATTTGCTCATTATATTTCTACCAGAAGGTGGTTCTCTGAAGAGCCAGCCTCCTGTCAGGGTGCCTTGATGGCCCTCCACATTTCCCAAGGC
>NW_027921746.1:0-227 GCF_054177405.1 Leptonychotes weddellii
TATTATGACTATTGCTGCATGAAAAGCCGGTCTGTTTTTACTCCCATGAAGGTGTGTGATAGTAGGCATGGACCCACCTTTCCCATAAGTAGTCTTACTGTTTTTCCTGAGTCCCATGTTTTCTATCCACAGATCGCTGGGAATCAGACCAGTTTTGAGATTCATCGTGAATCAGGAACGATGTAAATTTCTGAGGTGCCGAGTGCGCGGGAAGACCAGTAGTGGCT
>NW_027921747.1:0-227 GCF_054177405.1 Leptonychotes weddellii
AGCCCTCCTGCACCCCTCACTTCCACACCCTGCTCTACTTCCTTATCCCATGCTCTCCACTCCTGTAACAGACGTAGATCATATGGGGTTGTGGTATTTACTGCTCCCTGTCTCCTGCCAGAATGAGCTGTGTGAAGACAGATACTCTCTCATTTTGTACATAGAGTAGCACCTAACACACATTGGACACCCTGTCAGTGTCTGTGCGTGTAATGAATTAATCACAG
>NW_027921748.1:0-227 GCF_054177405.1 Leptonychotes weddellii
TAAAGATACTCACTGAACTTCAGAAAAGGGTGGAGGACATTTTTGAGACCCTTTACAGAGATAAAATAAACATATCACAGATGAAGAACTCAATAAATACAATAACAAATAAAATAGATTAAATAAGTAGTAGATTAAAAAAGCAGAAGAATGTATCAGTGTCCTGGAGAATAGAGTACTAGAAAGTAATCAAGCTGAATAGATGAGAGACAAACACTTGATAATGA
>NW_027921749.1:0-227 GCF_054177405.1 Leptonychotes weddellii
GTCTCTTATTTAAGTTAGTGCGACCAAGGAATCAATATGCTTAATTACATGTTTAATTAAAAGTAAAACCCCTTTCCATATGTTGAACACCACTTGACTGTTTGCTGAGCGGTCTAATGGGTTTAAAGTACATTTATATAACTTTATTGTTTGCATCTCTGCTGCCGGTAATTTAGTTCTGTCTCTTAAAAAAAAAAAATGCCTAAGATCAGTAATACTAATTTCCC
>NW_027921750.1:0-227 GCF_054177405.1 Leptonychotes weddellii
TAAAATCATAAACAAAAAAGGAGATATTTCAACTGATACCACAGAAATACAAAGAATCAGAAAACTACTATAAACAAACACATGCAAATTAAATAACTTACAGGAAATGGATAATTCCTAGAAACCTACAACTTAACAAGACTGAATCAGATAGATGATAGATAGATAGATAGATGATAGATAGATAGATAGATAGATAAATAGATATTGGTGTATATCTAGTCATA
>NW_027921751.1:0-227 GCF_054177405.1 Leptonychotes weddellii
CCTTTGGCTCAGGTCATGATCCCAGAGTCCTGGGATCAAGTCCCGCATCAGGATCCTTGCTTAGTGGGGAGCCTGCTTCTCCCTCTGCCTGCCATTCCCCCTGCTTGTGTGCTCTCTCTGACAAATAAATAAATAAAATCTTTTAAAAATAAAAATAAAAAAAATAAAAGGGACACTTGAAAAGTTTCTAGAGAGGGGCAGAGCAAGATGGCGGAGGAGTAGGAGAC
>NW_027921752.1:0-227 GCF_054177405.1 Leptonychotes weddellii
TTTGAAATCATAAACTTAAAAAAAGATACTACTTTTATTTTTATTTTTTATTCTTAATTTTTTAGAGAAAGAGAGAGCCTGAAAGCACATAGGGAGGGGCAAGTGAGAGAGGGAGAGAGAGAATCTTAAGCAGGCTCTACACCCAGCATAGAGCCTGATGTGGGGCTCGATCTCACGACCCTGAGATCATGACCTGAGCTGACATCAAGAGTCAGATGTTTAACTGA
>NW_027921753.1:0-227 GCF_054177405.1 Leptonychotes weddellii
AAGCAGAGTAAAGAATTCAGTCAAATGGTGTCATCCGAGAGAAGCAAGCCCATGCCTGAAAAACTGGCAGCAGCTTACCCATACCAAGCTACCTGAGACATTTCCTGGGCTGGAAACAATGTTACGGAAATTGAACTTCCTTGCCAGATTTACCACTCCTTGCCAAAGCCTGGGTACCTCTCATATATATATATATATACCTCTCATATATATATATATATAATATC
>NW_027921754.1:0-227 GCF_054177405.1 Leptonychotes weddellii
AACTCTGGTATTTTTGGTATATGAAAGGGAACACCAGCCATGCAGTCTGAATTACAGAGCTCTGCCACTCACTAGCTGCTGTGTGACTTGACCAACTTACTAAGCCTTTCTCCATCTGTAAAATGGGGAAGGAAGGGTGAATCCCATCCTGAGTGAGAAGGCATAACTCTTAGTGCACAAAAGAGTTTGTAAGAATTCTCGTAATTTGGGGGTGGAGTCTTTTGGAT
>NW_027921755.1:0-227 GCF_054177405.1 Leptonychotes weddellii
GACAGGGTGAGAAGATTGGAAAATAAACAATGCAATAACGAAAACAAAAACACAAAATCAAGCCAAACCAATATCAAAAAAGATCAAAACCTCCCAATATTTATCCCAACATTAGTGTTATACACCCTCAACTAAAATTGTATATGACTTAAATCAGCGGGAGAAAAAAGAAACAGACACACACACACACACACACACAAATACTCATGCTTGTATATTGGGAATAT
>NW_027921756.1:0-1371 GCF_054177405.1 Leptonychotes weddellii
ACAATGGCATATTACTCAGCCATCAGAAAAGATGAATACCCAACTTTTACATCAACATGGATGGACTGGAGATTATGCTAAGTGAAATAGGTCAAGCAGAGAAAGTCAATTATCATAGGGTTTCACTTATTTGTGGAACATAAGGAATAACATGGAGGACATTAGGAGAAGGAAAGGAAAAATGGGCGGGGTGAATTGGAGGGAGAGATGAACCATGAGAGACTATGGACCTGAGAAACAAACAGGGTTTTAGAGGGGAGGGGTGTGGGGGGATTGGTTAGCCCGGTGATGGGTATTTAGGAGGGCACGTACTGCATGGAGCACTGGGTGTTATACGAAAACAGTGGATCGTGGAACACTACATCAAAAACTAATGATGTATTGTATGGTGACTAACATAATAAAATTTTTTTTTAAAAGTAATATATTCAAATATAGGTCAATGGAAATTATTCACTGAGAAATAGAAAAAAAATAGAATGAAGAAAAATGAACAGAATTTCAGAGACTTGTGGCACAGGACGAAGTGCATCAACATATAAATAATTGGAGTCCCAGAAGAAGACAAAGCTAAAGGGCAGAAAAATACTTGAAGAATGAATAGCTAAAGACCTCCCAAATTTGAATAAAAATATCAATCTACACATCCAAGAAGCTCAATGAACTGCAACTGGAATAAACTCAAAGATCCACACTGAAACACATCATAGACCTACTGACAAAAGACAAAGACAAAATAATAAAAATGGCAAGAGAAAATTGATTTTTCATGTACAAGAGCGCCTCAATAAGATTAACAAGTGACTTCTTGTCTGAGATCATGGAGGTCAAAAAGCAGTGGAATAACATCTTCAAAGTGTCCAAAAAAAAAAAAAAATGATGGTCATAGATGGATTTTATGAACTTGAGGAATGTTCCCTCTATCCCCATACTCTAAAGAGTTTTAATCAGGAAAGGATGTTTTATTTTGTCAAATGCTTTTTCTGCATCAATTGAGAGGACCATATGGTTCTTCTCCCTCCTCTTATTAATGTGTTCTATCACATTGAGTGATTTGCAAATGTTGAACCACACTTGCATCCCAGAGATAAACCCCACTTGGTCATGGTGGAGGATCCCTTTAATGTATTGTTGGATCTTATTAGCTAGGATTTGTGGAGGATTTTGGAATCCATATTCATCAAGGATATTGGTCTGAAATTCTCCTTTTTGATGGGGTCTTTGCCTGCTTTGGGGATTAAGGTAATGCTGGTCTCATAGAATGAGTCTGGAGGCTTTCCTTCTGTTTCTGTTTTTTGAAACAGCTTCAGTAGAATAAGTATTATTTCTTCTTTGAATGTTTGGTAGAATTCCCCAGGGAATCCATCAGGC
>NW_027921757.1:0-227 GCF_054177405.1 Leptonychotes weddellii
GATCAAATGGACCTATTTAGAGATATATAGACCATTCCACCCAACAGCAGTAGAAAACATATTCTTCTCAAGCACATATGGAACTATCTCCAGGATAGATGATGTTAGGTCACAAAACAAGTCTTAGCAAATTTAGGAAGATTGAAATTGTTTAAAGTATATTTTCTGACCACAATAGAAGGAAAAATGGAAAATTCACGAATATCTTGAAATTAAATAACACATTC
>NW_027921758.1:0-227 GCF_054177405.1 Leptonychotes weddellii
CTTGTCAGCATTTGTTTTTTAATTAAACTTTTTTTTTTATTGAGGTATAACATTCATTCAGAAAAGTGCACAAATCATAAGTTTACTACTCAATGGATTTTAGCAAAGTTAACACACCTGTATAACCACTTCCCATATCAGGAAATAGATCATTGCCAGCACCCCAGAAACCCCCTCAGTCACTACTTCACTGGCAAAACTAACCATCATCTTTGATTGCTATCACC
>NW_027921759.1:0-227 GCF_054177405.1 Leptonychotes weddellii
TTTTAACTCTCCCTTCTATGTATGTAAATTATTTACATTGTTATATATAGCTATAACATATTCATTTTCATTTTTCCTGAGGATTCCATTTTTTTAACACACCACAGGTTACTCATACCCCTGTTGAGGGGCACTTAGTTTATTTCTAGTTTTCCTCCAATATAAATGATGTTGATAGGGACTTTTTTTTTTTTTTTTTTTGCATCTTTGTATCATCTCTTTGTTCC
>NW_027921760.1:0-227 GCF_054177405.1 Leptonychotes weddellii
AGACCTAAAGACACATGCAGACTGAAAATAAAAGGATGGAAAGAGATCTATGCAAAGAGAAGCGCGCGCACACACACACACAAATCCAGCGTAGCAATCCTTCTGTCAGAAAAAATAGACTTAAAATCTGTAACCAGAGACTTAGAAAGGCATTACCTAGTGATAAAGGGATCAATCCAACAAGAGAATAGGACAGTTTCTAAGTTATCTGTGCACCCGGCACAGAA
>NW_027921761.1:0-227 GCF_054177405.1 Leptonychotes weddellii
ACCTGGGATTAGGCTCAGCACTTGCCCGTTAAGTGATGGCTAGAAAACGTTTCCAAGCAATGTTAATACTGCTGGTCAAGGGTCCACACTTATAGAACCACTGACTTACAGATCTCTAACAGTGTTTCTAAAGCTTTAGTTTATAGAAATCACTTGGGGATGCTGGAAAAAATGCACACTCTGATTCAGTAGGTCTGGCGTGGAGCTTGCCATTCTGCATTTCTAAC
>NW_027921762.1:0-227 GCF_054177405.1 Leptonychotes weddellii
CCCTCATGACCTCGGGAGGAGCTATGAAGGTTCCCGTGTACATTATAGGCCCCGATGGCCTCCAAGCTGTTCTGGGTCCCTTTGCTACTAAGACTCTGGCTCCAACAGAGGGCAGCCCTCCCGACGCAGGGTTGGCCATCTCATCCTGTGTGATGGTCATCAGTCCTGCATCAGTGCCCAAGGCCTCTGCTGTTTACGGTGGCACCGCTGGGCAAGTTGGCCCCAGT
>NW_027921763.1:0-227 GCF_054177405.1 Leptonychotes weddellii
GCCCAGCAAACAAGATGGCCGACAGCCTTGGACCTCCGGCCCCGCTGGCACCCGGGTCCACAATCCTTCTCCCCACAACAACGCAGCTAACAGCGAGGCTCGCTCACTCAGCAAGAAAGTGGGCGTGGGCCCGGCACCACCGCGTCAAGGGGCACCGCAAAATAAAGGACAGTTCCAACGAAAGAGTCCCCTGCAGGCCGTCAGGAATGTGTGGATCCCGGGCAGGC
>NW_027921764.1:0-227 GCF_054177405.1 Leptonychotes weddellii
TGCTGTAAGTACCATAGAAGGATTAATACAGTCACCTATAAAACAACCTGTGAGAGGCACTATCACCATCACCATCATCATCCCCACTTAATTGATGGAGAGACTGAGCTACCATGGAGTTAAGTGGCTTGGTTTGCGCCTAGACACTACTCCTTCTTAAGGCCTACTGTCACCTGCTTATAAAGTGGTGTCATAGTCAAAGCTTGGCTCCTCCTTCACCTCCACTG
>NW_027921765.1:0-227 GCF_054177405.1 Leptonychotes weddellii
GACTGACTGAGCCACCCAGGTGCCCCCGTAAATTGAATTTTAAAACAAAATTTATTTTCTGTTTTTCACTGAAATACAATTGCATTTTGTACATTGATGCTAAATGCTATGATCTTACAATAATCATATCATCTAAAAATAGAGGAAGTTTTATTTCCTTCTTTCCCAGTTTGACACATTTAATTTCTTTTTCTTACGATAGTGCACTGGCTAGGACTTCCAATACA
>NW_027921766.1:0-227 GCF_054177405.1 Leptonychotes weddellii
TGACCCAAACAATACCTGGCCCAGAGTAGGCACTCAGTAATATTTTGGGGACAAATGAATACATCTTTAAGAAAACCTATTCTGGGGGGGGCGGAGCAAGATGGCGGAGGAGTAGGAGACCTGGATTTCGTCTCCTCTCAGGAATTCAGCTGGATAGGGATCAAACCATTCTGAACACCTACAAACTCAACAGGAGATCGAAGAAAGGAATAACAACAACTCTCTGA
>NW_027921767.1:0-1371 GCF_054177405.1 Leptonychotes weddellii
GATCCTTTGCCTCTTTGGTTAGATTTATTCTTGGTATCTTATGGTTTTGGGTGCAATTGTAAATGGGATCGACTCCTTAATTTCTCTTTCTTCTGTCTTGTTGTTGGTGTATAGGAATGGAACTGATTTCTGTGCATTGATTTTATATCCTGTCACTTTACTGAATTCCTGTGTGAGTTCTAGCAGTTTTTGGGTGGAGTCTTTTGGGTTTTCCACATAAAGTATCATATCATCTGCAAACAGTGAGAGTTTGACTTCTTCTTTGCCAATTCAGATGCCTTTTATTTCTTTTTGTTGCCTGATTGCTGAGGCTAGGACTTCTAGTACTATGTTGAATAGCTGTGGTGATAGTGGACATCCCTGCCGTGTTCCTGACCTTAGGGGGAAACCTCTCAGTTTTTCCTCATTGAGAATGATATTCACTGTGGATTTTTCATAGATGGCTTTATGATACTGAGGTATGTACCCTCTATCCCTATACTCTGAAGAGTTTTGATCAAGAAAGAATGGTGTAATTTGTCAAATGCTTTTTCTGCATCTATTGAGAGGCTCATATGGTTCTTGTTCTTTCTTTGATTAATGTATTGTATCACATTGATTTGCAGATGTTGAACCAACCTTGGAGTCCAGGAATAAATCCCACTTGGTCATGGTGAATAATCCTCTTAATGTACTGTTGTATCCTATTGGCTAGTATTTTGGTGAGAATTTTTGCATCCATGTTCATCAAGGATATTGGTCTGTAATTCTCCTTTTTGATGGGGTCTTTGTCTGGTTTGGGGATCAAGGTAATGGTGGCCTCATAAAACGAGTTTGGAAGTTTTCCTTCCATTTCTATTTTTTGGAACCGTTTCAGAAGAATAGGTATTAATTCTTCTTGAAATGTTTGGTAGAATTCCTCTGGGAAGCCATCCGGCCCTGGGCTTTTGTTTGTTGAGAGATTTTTGACTAGTAGTTATAGGTCTGTTCAGGTTTTCAGTTTCTTCCTGGTTTAGTTTTGGTAGTTGATACATCTCTAAGAATGCATCCATTTCTTCCAGATTATCTAATTTGCTGGCATATATTTGCTCATAATATGTTCTTATAATTGTTTGTATTTCTTTGGTGTTGGTTGTGATCTCTCCTCTTTCAGTCATGATTTTGTTGATTTGGGTCATTTTTCTTTTCTTTTTGATAAGTCTGGCCAGGGGTTTATCAATCTTGTTAATTCTTCCAAAGAATCAGCTCCTAGTTTCGTTGATCTGTTCTACTGTTCTTTTGGTTTCTATTTCATTGATTTCTACTCTGATCTTTATTATTTCTCTTCTCCTGTTGGGTTTAGGCTTTATTTGCTGTTTTTTCTCCAGCTCCTTTAGGTGTAGGGTTAGGTTG
>NW_027921768.1:0-227 GCF_054177405.1 Leptonychotes weddellii
CCCCTAACTTCTCAACCCACCCAGGATTAAGGGAGGTTTTATGACATCTTTCTAGCATTTCATAAAGATATATTTAGTACGAGTCTTTTTTGTTCATTGTGTTGTGGATTCTGAGTGCAACTCTGGATCTAAAGATCTATATCTCTTAGCTCTAAACACTTTTCTTATATTACTTTTTTTTTTCTTTTCTTTTTTTTTTTATTCTTATGTTAATCCCCATACATTAC
>NW_027921769.1:0-227 GCF_054177405.1 Leptonychotes weddellii
ATCTCATGCAAATCAATTAATGTGATACATCACATTAACAGAATGAAAAGTGAAAATCATATACTTATGCCAATAAATAATGCAAGAGCATTTGTTGAAATTCAGCACCCTTTCATGATAAAAATTCTTAACAAACTAGATTTAGAAAGATTGCATTTCAAACATAATAAAGGCTATGCATGACACACACTATTATAATAGTTTCAGGTGCACAACACAGTGATTGG
>NW_027921770.1:0-227 GCF_054177405.1 Leptonychotes weddellii
AAGCTTGGAGTTAAAATTTGTTTGTAACCCTCTTTCCTTGATAATAAATACATCCATATTTACATAATGGATATATTTTAACAGAGGTAGAGTTAAAACACCCTACACAGAAAATGCAGGAAGATGATATTGAAATAAGGATGTATAACATTTAAATGTAATGCATAGTAACTTTATTAACAAACCATTTCTTCAATTTGAAAATAGCACATTTTTCAATAATGCAA
>NW_027921771.1:0-227 GCF_054177405.1 Leptonychotes weddellii
GGCACCTGGGTGGCTCAGACATTAAGTGTCTGCCTTCGGCTTAGGTCATGATCCCAGGGTCCTGGGATCAAGCCCCGCATCGGGCTCCCTGCTCCGCGGGAAGCCTGCTTCTCCCTCTCCCACTCCCCCTGCTTGTGTTCCCTCTCTCGCTGTCTCTCTCTCTGTCAAATAAATAAATAAAATCTTAAAAAAAAAAAAAATCAAGGTGCCAGCAGTGTTGCATTCTT
>NW_027921772.1:0-227 GCF_054177405.1 Leptonychotes weddellii
GTGGACTATTTTCAGCTGAAGGTAATCGAGACCCTGTGGGCTCCAGGGAAACTCCAGGGCCCCTCCCTTAACTACCTGGAAGAATCTAAATGGAGGATCTTCCCCAGGAGGAGAGTTAGTACAGAGATAAACCTATCTGAGAGACCCACCTGCGGGGCAAGGAAACATGGAATCACCAGACACCAGCTCCTGACTGCCCTGTGAACGCCCTCCTCCCCTTTGGAGCC
>NW_027921773.1:0-227 GCF_054177405.1 Leptonychotes weddellii
TTTCTCTCTGTCAAAAAATAAAATCTTAAAAAAAAAATGGTCAGAGGATTTGAATATACCTATTTTTCCAAAAAAGACACACAAATGGCCATCAGGGACACGAAAAGATGCTTAAAATCAGTACTCAACAGGAAAATGCAAATCAAAACCACAGTGACATATCACCTCACACATGTTAAAATGGCTATTATCAAAAAGACAAAAAATTAGTTGTCAAACACGTAAAG
>NW_027921774.1:0-227 GCF_054177405.1 Leptonychotes weddellii
AGGGTTCCCCTTTCTCCATATCCTGTCCAACACTTGCTGTTTCTTTTGTTGTTCCTTTTAGCAATTCTGACAGGTGTTGAGGTGATATCTCATTGTGGTTTTGATTTGCATTTCTCTGATGATTAGTGATATTGAGCATCTTTTCATGTGTCTGTTGGCCATCTATATATCCTCTTTGGAAAAATGTCTCTTCAGGTCCATAGTGGAATCACTATGTTGCACAGCTG
>NW_027921775.1:0-227 GCF_054177405.1 Leptonychotes weddellii
TGAATCGGCAGATAAAAAGCTTTCCCCGGAGAAAACTCACCGCCCAGATGGTTGTATTGGCAAGTGCTGACAAGCAGAGAGTTACAGGAAAACTAATCCAATCTTAAGTAAGAATCCTGTGCTCCCCTGTGCCTTGGATTATGTCTTAAATATTATCATCTGCCAGGACAGCCAAGAAAAGAGAGTGTTGGAGGGTGAAAACACAAGCTGCAGAAAGGTGAGTTTAG
>NW_027921776.1:0-227 GCF_054177405.1 Leptonychotes weddellii
CTCATGTCATTGATTATTTAAAGCTTATTTATGTATTTATTTAAGTAATCTCCACACCCAACATGGGCTCGAACTCACAACCCCAAGATCAAGAGTCGTATGCATCTGAGCCAACCAGGTGCCCCAGTCATTGATTATTTAAGAGAACAACATCTTCTTACTTTTGAAAAAGCTAAGATTCTTTACAATCCTGTTACTGCGTATATACGTTTAAAATCTCTTACTGT
>NW_027921777.1:0-227 GCF_054177405.1 Leptonychotes weddellii
GTCCAAAAATCATTATCACCATAAGCACTTGGTGGTAATTCTCTAATAAGTAGAAATGGCACGGCAAAGATAAAACAGAGTGGGAGGGCAAGAGAGAGAATCTTTTCCCCTAAATTCTGATTTACACATCGCAAGGGAAGAGAAGAGAGCAAAGCTAGAAACTGAAGCCAGGGGACCCGCACCAATCCCAGTGTCTGCAGCTCTGCCTCTCACTGTGATATTCTGAC
>NW_027921778.1:0-1371 GCF_054177405.1 Leptonychotes weddellii
TCAAAAATCTCCCAACAAACAAGAGCCCAGGGCCAGATGGCTTCCCAGGGGAATTCTACCAAACATTTAAAGAAGAATTAATACCTATTCTTCTGAAACTATTCCAAAAAATAGAAATGGAAGGAGAACTTCCAAACTCATTTTATGAGGCCACCATTACCTTGATCCCAAAACCAGATAAAGACCCCATCAAAAAGGAGAACTACAGACCAATATCCCTGATGGACATGGATGCAAAAATTCTCACCAAAATACTAGCCAATAGGATCCAACAGTACATTAAAAGGATTATTCACCACGACCAAGTGGGATTTATCCCTGGGCTGCAAGGTTGGTTCAGCATCCACAAATCAACACCCACAAATTGTATTAATACAATACATTAATAAAAGAAAGAACAAGAACCATATAATCCTCTTAATAGATGCAGAAAAAGCATTTGACAAAGTACTGTATCTTTTCTTGATTAAAACTCTTCACAGTGTAAGGATGGGGGTACATACCTCAATATCATAAAAGCCATCTATGAAAAACCCACAGTGAATATCATTCTCAATGCGGAAAAACTGAGAGCTTTCTCCCTAAGGTCAGGAACACAGCAGGGATGTCCACTACCACCACTGCTATTCAACATAGTACTAGAAGTCCTAGCCTCAGCCATCAGACAACAAAAAGAAATAAAAGGCATCTGAATCAGCAAAGAAGTCAAACTCACTCTTTGCAGATGATGATACTCTATGTAGAAAACCCAAAATACTCCAACCCAAAACTGCTAGAACTCATACAGGAACTCAGTAAAGTGGAAGGATATAAAATCAATGCACAGAAATCAGTTGCATTTCTATACACCAACAACAAGACAGAAAGAAATTAAGGAGTTGATTCCATTTACAATTGCACCCAAATCATACGATACCTAGAAATAAATCTAACCAAAGAGGCAAAGAATCTGTACTCAGAAAACTATAGAATACTCATGAAATAAATTGAGGAAGACACAAAGAAATGGAAAAATGTTCCATGCTCATGGATTGGAAAAACAAATATTGTGAAAATGTCTATGCTACCTAAAGCAATCTACACATTTAATGCAATCCCTATCAAAATACCATCCACTTTTTTCAAAGAAATGGAACAAGTAATCCTAAAATTTATATGGAACCAGAAAAGACCCCGAATAGCCAGAGGAATGTTGAGAAAGCAAAGCGAAGCTGGAGGCATCACAATTCCGGACTTCGAGCTCTATTACAAAGCTGTCATCATCAATACAGGATGGTACTGGCACAAAAACAGGCACATAGATCAATGGAACAGAATAGAGAGCCCAGAAAGGGACCCTCAATTCTACGGTCAACTAATCTTCAACAAAGC
>NW_027921779.1:0-227 GCF_054177405.1 Leptonychotes weddellii
CTGGCGGGGATCAGCTAGGCAGCGTCCTGCCAGGGCCGGGCTCCCGCAAAACCTTCCCCTGGGACGTGGCCCTCCCAGGAGCCGCCCTTCCAAGGACTGGGAGCCTGGACGGAAAGGCACGAAGTACGTGGCGCCGAGGGGGAGGAAAAGCTCTTTCCCGCATGCTCAGCTCCCAAACACCACACCTCCTACAACCATCTCCTTGGGCACTGAGTTTTCAACACCTG
>NW_027921780.1:0-227 GCF_054177405.1 Leptonychotes weddellii
TTTTAACTCTCCCTTCTATGTATGTAAATTATTTACATTGTTATATATAGCTATAACATATTCATTTTCATTTTTCCTGAGGATTCCATTTTTTTAACACACCACAGGTTACTCATACCCCTGTTGAGGGGCACTTAGTTTATTTCTAGTTTTCCTCCAATATAAATGATGTTGATAGGGACTTTTTTTTTTTTTTTTTGCATCTTTGTATCATCTCTTTGTTCCCC
>NW_027921781.1:0-227 GCF_054177405.1 Leptonychotes weddellii
ATTACAACTTATGAGGGACCTTCCTAGAGTCATGCACAGCCAGAGAATTTGACAGACATTAATGAACAAAACAAAGACCCCGCTTTCAAGGAGCTTATAAGCAAGCAGGGAGAAATAGACAACAAACAAAATAAATAAGTAAAATTGCATAAAATTGTAGGAGGTGATGATAGCTATGAAAAAGGAAAAACTAGGACAGGGTAAGAAAAAGGGAGACCCAGGAGGCA
>NW_027921782.1:0-227 GCF_054177405.1 Leptonychotes weddellii
CGCCTGGGTGGCTCAGTTGGTTAAGCGACTGCCTTCGGCTCAGGTCATGATCCTGGAGTCCCGGGATCGAGTCCCGCATCGGGCTCCCTGCTCGGCAGGGAGCCTGCTTCTCCCTCTGACCCTTCCCCCTCTCATGTGCTCTCTGTCTCTCTCATTCTCTCTGTCTCAAATAAATAAATAAAATCTTTAAAAAAAAATACTTAACACTGAGTCATGTGTTTTTAACT
>NW_027921783.1:0-227 GCF_054177405.1 Leptonychotes weddellii
AGTTGTAGAGGTTACCTACCCGGGGACGTGGAGGCAGCCGACGGCTGTTACCCAGAGGCCGCGAGGAACCACTTTGGATGGGTTTCTAGTGGAACCGGCTGGCTCCCGGGGCTCGTGGAGATCCACCCTGCGTGCGCCTGCAGGTGACAGAGACTGCTAGGAAAACCAAGCAGGGCCCCGAAAAGAGGTGCAGGGCACTCCTGGCTCTGTCTGTGTCTCGCTGTCGC
>NW_027921784.1:0-227 GCF_054177405.1 Leptonychotes weddellii
CGCAAATGCCCACAGTGCACTACGAAATGCCCAACGGCTACAACACAGACTACGGGGCTGAGCGGCTCCGCACTCCTGAGGGCCTGTTTGACCCCTCCAATGTCAAGGTTGGCCCTGGTGGAGGGTATCGAGGTGGGGGCTCGTTGGATTCCCCAGATGCCAGCGTGTGAGGGTGGGGGGCTGGGAAGGATCCCTGGGGTCTGGGGAGAGAGGGCAGAGGCCCACAA
>NW_027921785.1:0-227 GCF_054177405.1 Leptonychotes weddellii
GTCATCTGCCTTGGACGCCCCACACCCGATGTGGACCCAGCTTTTCTGACTTGGAGTTGGGACTCTGGCCTTGGCCGGTCTCAGCTGCCCCCCACTCCACCCTCATCCCCCATCCCCACATCAGCCTGGCTTGGAGAGGTCTTGAAAGAGCCGAAGAACACTGGCTCTGGAAACATGGTGGGTAGCCCAAGGCCGCAACAATTGAAGGGCCTATCTGTGTCTCATAC
>NW_027921786.1:0-227 GCF_054177405.1 Leptonychotes weddellii
GAGCAAGATGGCGGAGGAGTAGGAGACCTGGATTTCGTCTCCTCTCAGGAATTCAGCTGGATAGGGATCAAACCATTCTGAACACCTACAAACTCAACAGGAGATCGAAGAAAAGAAGAGCAACAACTCTCTCATCAGAAAAGCGACCACTTTCTGGAAGGTAGGACGTGCGGAGAAGTGAATCCGAGGCGATATTCGGAAGGATAGACGGCGGGGGAGGGGCCTCC
>NW_027921787.1:0-227 GCF_054177405.1 Leptonychotes weddellii
GACAGGGTGAGAAGATTGGAAAATAAACAATGCAATAACGAAAACAAAAACACAAAATCAAGCCAAACCAATATCAAAAAAGATCAAAACCTCCCAATATTTATCCCAACATTAGTGTTATACACCCTCAACTAAAATTGTATATGACTTAAATCAGCGGGAGAAAAAAGAAACAGACACACACACACACACACACACACACACACACACACACACACACACACACA
>NW_027921788.1:0-227 GCF_054177405.1 Leptonychotes weddellii
GAGATCATGACCTGAGCCGAAGGCAGACGCTTAACCATCTGAGCCACCCAGGCGCCCTTGTTGGGTATTTTATAAATGCCAATTAGATCCTGTTGGGTGAGAGTGTCAGCGAGATCTTTTACATCTTTGATGATTTTTTTCTCTAGTGGTTCTATCAATTATTGAGGGAGGAATATTGAAGTCTCTAACTTTAACTGTGAATTTGTCTATTTCTTCTTTTGATTCTA
>NW_027921789.1:0-1371 GCF_054177405.1 Leptonychotes weddellii
TTTTTTAATCGCAGTTTTATTGAGATATAATTCACATTCTGTACAATTTACCCGTTGAAAGCCTACAATTCAATGATTTCTGGTATATTTACAGTTGTACAACCATCACCACAATAGATATTAGAACATTTCACTAGCCCCCCAGAAGGAAACCCTGTACCCATTAGTAGTCACTCTCCAGTTTCCCCGAGCCCTAGGCAATCATTAATCTACTCTCTGTCACTACGGATTTGCCTATTTTGGACATTTTACATAAATGGAATCATACTATGAGTGGCCTTTTGTGGCTGCCTTCTTTAGTTAGCATGTTCCAAAGTTGTAGTATGTATCAGTACTTCATTTCATTGTATTGTCACATAATATTCCATTCTATGGATTTGCCACACTTTATTCATCAGTTGATGGACATTTGGATGTTTCCACCTTTTAGCTATTAGGAATAATGCTGCTGTAAACATTGATGTGCAAGTTTCTGTGTGGATGTATGTTTTTATTTCTCTTGGTATATACATAGAAGTAGAATTTCTGGGTCATATGGGAACACTGCACGTAAGCTTTTGAGGAACTGACAAACTGATTTCCACCTATACTGCTTTCGGTTCCCACCAAAAGTATACGAGGGCTCCAATTTCTCCATTTCCGCATAACATTTGTTATGGTCTGACTTTTTGGTTATAGCCATCTTAGTAGGTATGAAATGATATCTCATTTTAATTCTGATTTGCATTTTCTTGATAGCTAATGATGTCGAGCATCTTTTCATGTGCTTATTGGCCACTTGTATATCTTCTTTCAAGAGATGTTTATTCAGATCCTTGGCTCACTTTTTAATTGGGTTGTTTTTCATTATTGAGTTGTAAGAGTTCTTTATATATTGTAGATACAAATCTCTCATCAGATATATGACGTGCAAAAATTTTCTCCTGTTTTGTGGGTTGTCTTTTCACTGTCCTGATGCTATTCTTTGAAACACAAAAGCCTAATTTAGATGGGACCAAAATTATCTACTTTTTCTTTTGTGGCATGTATCTTCACATGATGGAAGGGGTTAGCCATCTCTCTGGAGCCTCTTTTACAAAGACACTAGTCTCATTCGTGAGAGCTCTGCCTTCATGAACTACTTGTTTCCCAAAGGCCTCACGTCCTAATACCGTCACCTTGGTGTGCGAGAAGAAGAGTAAGACCTTGAGGTAAAGGTGACAGGAGGAAGCCAATCACAGAATCTCTTTCCCTTAATCCAAACAAAAAGTGATTTTTAAAAATAGCAAAAATTTACCAACAGCAACCATAGAAGAAAAGTGGTATGAGCTTGCCAAAATAAGAAATGGTGGCCAGAGGAAGAAATGGAGATGGTGGGCTTTGATTCCGATT
>NW_027921790.1:0-227 GCF_054177405.1 Leptonychotes weddellii
AAAAGGATTATATACCATGACGAAGTCAGATTTATCCCAGAAATGCAAGGTTGGTTCAACATAAAAATCAATCAAAGCAACACACCATATTAATAGAATAATGGACCAAAACCACATGATCATTTCAATAGACAACAGAAAATCATCTGACAAAAATCCAACATTATTTCATGATTTAAAAACAAAACAAAACAAAAAAAACCTCAACATACTAGAAATAGAAGGAA
>NW_027921791.1:0-227 GCF_054177405.1 Leptonychotes weddellii
CCCATCAGCTAACGGCGCGGGGGCCTGAAGATGTGACTCACAGGGTCAGTCCCGTCGCCCCTCTTGGACAGCAGTACTAACGGGATGAGTCACACCTCGGGGTGGCTGGGGAACCGCTGGCCTGGTAGCCGAGGAGAGGGACCCCAGGGCATGGGAGCATGGGACCCAGAAAACATGGGGCCCTGGGGAGTGAGAGAGCGCCCGAGTGAGTGGGTTCTGAGGCTGCA
>NW_027921792.1:0-227 GCF_054177405.1 Leptonychotes weddellii
GAGAAACACGGACAGGGGAGGGGTAGATGGAGAGAATCTCCATCAGACTCCCAGCTGAGGGCAGAGCCCAATGACACAGGACTCAATCTCATGACCCTGAGACCATGACCTGAACCAAAATCAAGAGTCGATGCTTAACCAACTCGGCCACCCAGGCGCCCCTACTCTCTACATTTTAAACTTTGATATTTTTGCATAGGTTTTCTTTCTAACAAGAGCAAATAACC
>NW_027921793.1:0-227 GCF_054177405.1 Leptonychotes weddellii
CCTGGTGATGGGTATTAAGGAGGGCATGTACTGCATGGAGCACTGGGTGTTATACGAAAACAATGAATCGTGGATCACTACATCAAAAACTAATGATGTACTGTATGGTGACTAACATAACATAATAAAAAAAAAAACCCTGAAATTTAAAAAAAAAATCTTTTTTTTTTTTAAGATTTTATTTGATAGATTGAGAGAGAGAAAGAGCACAAGCAGGGGGAGCAGCA
>NW_027921794.1:0-227 GCF_054177405.1 Leptonychotes weddellii
GGAGACTCCCCTTCCTCCCCCTGGAGGAGCGGCGTGGGAGTGCACCGCAGGGATCTGCTGGGTTTGGAGACTCCACCCGGGGTCGGGTGCTAGAGATAGAAATGCGCGGTCACAGGCCGGGTGAGCACGGAGTGCGGCCGGAGACCAGGGAGACGGGAGTGACTGACGGCTTTTCTCTGAGGGCTCACTGAGGACCGGGGCCCCGAGTTCTCGGCTTCTCTGGGGCA
>NW_027921795.1:0-227 GCF_054177405.1 Leptonychotes weddellii
AAAAAACCCCAAATAATCCAATTAAAGTCTGGGCAGAAGACATGAACAGACATTTATCCAAAGAAAACATCCAGATGGCCAACAGACACATGAAAAGATGCTCAACTTCGCTCATCATCAGGGAAATGCAAATCAAAGCCACAATGAGGTATCACTTCACACCTGCCAGAATGGCTAAAATAATAAACACAAGACACAAGTGTCAGCGAGGATGTGCAGAAAAAGGA
>NW_027921796.1:0-227 GCF_054177405.1 Leptonychotes weddellii
ATTGAGGTTTTGATTTGGATTTCCCTGATGCCGAGCTTCAAAGCAGTTTCTTATAATTAATAAAATTTTTCATTAAGCCTCATATTAGCGACAGATTCATAATTTGATTTCTTATGAAAATATTTTTCCCAAAAGTTTATCAAGTATTTCTTTTGATTAAATACTCAAGCTTTATAAATCTTAGGAGAAAAGTTCAAAGTAATTAAATAAAAATTGAATGATTTCTG
>NW_027921797.1:0-227 GCF_054177405.1 Leptonychotes weddellii
TGAATCGGCAGATAAAAAGCTTTCCCCGGAGAAAACTCACCGCCCAGATGGTTGTATTGGCAAGTGCTGACAAGCAGAGAGTTACAGGAAAACTAATCCAATCTTAAGTAAGAATCCTGTGCTCCCCTGTGCCTTGGATTATGTCTTAAATATTATCATCTGCCAGGACAGCCAAGAAAAGAGAGTGTTGGAGGGTGAACACACAAGCTGCAGAAAGGTGAGTTTAG
>NW_027921798.1:0-227 GCF_054177405.1 Leptonychotes weddellii
CTTCTGAACAATAACTAAAGTCTAGCAACACCCTCTGTTTGATTCTTCTATTCTAATGACCTAAATTGGTTTTTTTTGTTTTGTTTTGTTTTTTTTATTCTTATTTTAATCCCCATACATTCCATCATTAGTTTTAGATGAAGTGTTCCATGATTCATTGTTTGTGCATAACACCCAGTGCTCCATGCAGAATGTGCCCGCCTCAATACCCACCACCAGGCTCCCCC
>NW_027921799.1:0-227 GCF_054177405.1 Leptonychotes weddellii
CTGAAGATCAGGACTATTGAATCCCCTACTTATGAGCAACAGACTAGATCAAGAGATACATTTTTCCTTTGTGCTTACAAGATGGATGCCCACCAATTTCCATCCAAGAAAATCAGTAGGAATCCTGTGTTCTGGTAACTTCTGCATATGCCATGTGATTCATGTTTAGATCATGTGCCCAGCCCTGAAACAAAGTGGCTTTGGCCTTGTCACCACTTTGGCAATGT
>NW_027921800.1:0-12744 GCF_054177405.1 Leptonychotes weddellii
TATAGCACCCAGTGCTAATTACAAGTACTCTCCTTTAATGCCCATCACCCAATTACCCCATCCCTCACCCACCTTGCTTCCAGCAACCCTCAGTTTGTTTCCTAGAGATAAGACTCTCTTATGGCTTGTCTTCCTCTCTGGTTTTATCTTATTTTATTCTTCCTTCCATTTCCCTTATGTTCATTGGTTTACTTTTTTTTATTTTTTTTATTTTTTTTCAGTTAGAGAGCATATGGAACATCATAGGATTTTGTTTTAGTGCTCAACAATGATTCACTAGTTGCCTATAATACTCAGTGATCATGCCAATACCTGCCCTTCTTAATACCCAACACCTGTGTCACGCTGTTTGGCCTCACTCACAACAGGTGTGACCCTCAAATGCTGGAACCCATTCCAGTGAGATTTGGAAGAGATCTCACGAGATTTGGAGTGAAATCTCGCCTGGTGACCTTGAGATCTCAAGAGATTTGGAGTGAAATCTCACCCGATGTCCATGAGACCTCACGAGATTTGGAGTGAAATCTCACCCAATGTCCATCAGACCTCACGAGATTTGGAGTGAAATCTCGCCCAATGTCCATGAGACCTCACGAAGATTTGGAGTGAAATCTCGCCCGATGTCAGTGAGATCTCAAGAGGTTTGGACTGAGGTCAGCAAGATTTGGATGAAATCTCTCGAGAATTGGAGTAAAATCTCGCCCAAGGTCCAAGAGATCTCATGAGATTTGGAGTGAAATCTCGCCCGAGGTCCATGAAATCTAACGAGATTTGGAGTGAAATCTCACCCAAGGTCCATGAGATCTCACAAGATTTGGAGTGAAATCTCGCCAGATGTCATTGAGATCTCACAAATTTGGAGTGAGGTCAGGAAGGTTTGGATGAAATCTCATGAGACTTGGAGTAATCTTGCTCAAGGTCCATGAGATGTCACGAGATTTGGAGTGAAATCTCACCCAATGTCCATGAGATATCACGAGATTTGGAGTGAAATCTCGTGTGATGTCATTGAGATCTCATGAGAGTTGGACTGAAATCTCGCCTGAAGTCCATGACATCGCATGAGATTTGGAGTGAATTCTCACCCGATGTCCATGAGATCTCATGAGAATTGGAGTGAAATCTTGCTTGATGTCCATGACATCTCACGAGATTTAGAGTGAAATCTCACCTGAAGTCCATGAAATCTCATGAGATTTGGAGTGAATTCTCACCCGATGTCCTTGAGATTTCACAAGACTTGGAGTGAAATCTCACCCAATGTCCATGAGATCTCACGAGATTTGTAGTGAAATATCGCCAGATGTTGTTGAGTTCTGAAGGGATTTGGAGTAAGGTCTGCAAGATTTGGATGAAATCTCACGAGACTTGGAGTAAAATCTCGCACAAGGTCCATGAGATCTCACTAGATTTGGAGTGAAATCTCGCCTGATGTAATTGAGATCTCACGAGTTTTGGAGTGAGGTCAGCAAGGTATGGATGAAATCTCACAAGACTTGGAGTAAAACATCGCCAAAGGGCCACGAGGTCTCACAAGATTTGGAGTAAAATCTGGCCCAATGTCCATGAGATCTCACGAGATTTGGAGTGAAATCTGGCCCAAAGTCCATGAGATCTCACGAGATTTAGAGTAAATTCTCACCCAATGTCCATGATCTCAGGAGATTTGGAGTGAAATCTCACCTGAAGTCCATAACATCGCATGAGATTTGGAGTGAATTCTAACCCGATGTCCATGAGATCTCATGAGATTTGGAGTGAAATCTTGCCTGAAGACCATAACATCTCATGAGACTTGGAGTGAATAGTCACCTGATGTCCTTGAGATCTCACGAGATTTGGAGTGAAATCTTCCCCAATGTCCATGAGATTTCAGGAGATTTGGAGTGAAATCTTGCCCGCTGTCATTGAGATCTCAAGAGATTTGGAGTGAAATCTCGCCAAATGTCCATGAGATCTAACGAGATTTGGAGTGAGGTCAGCAAGGTTTGGATCAAATCTCACGAGACTTGGAGTAAAATCTCGCCTGATGTCCATGAGATCTCACAAGATTTGGAATGTAATCTTGCCTGCAGTCCATGACATCTCACGAGATTTGGAGTGAAACCTCACCCAATGTCCATGAGATCCTATGAGATTTGGAGTGAAATCTCGCTCGATGTCCATGACATCTTACGAGATTTGGAGTGAATTCTACCCGACATCCATTAGATCGCATGAGAATTGGACTGAAATCTCACCCAATGTCCATGAGATCTCACGAGATTTGCAGCAAAATCTTGCTCGATATCATGAGATGTCACGAGCTTTAGAGTGAAATCTCACCCAATATACATGAGATCTCAAGAGATGTGGACTGAGTTCTCCTAGGTTTGGATAAGATCTCACGAGACTTGGAATAAATTCTCGCCCAATGTCCATGAGCATTCACAAGATTTGGAGTGAAATCTCGCCAAATGTCCATGAGATCTCTCTAGATTTTGAGCGAAATTTCACCCAAAGTCATTGAGACTCAAGAAATTTGGGGTGAGTTCTGCAAGGTTTAGATGAAAACTCATGAGACCGCTAGTAAAATTACACCCGAGGTCCATGAGATGTCAGGATATTTGGAGTGCAATCTCGCCCAATGTTCAGGAGATCTCACAAGATTTGGAGTGAAATCTCGCCCAATGTGATTGGGATCTCACGGGATTTGGAATGAAGTCTGAAAGGTTTGGATGAAATCTTGCGAGACTTGGAGTAAAATCTCGCCCAAGGTCCATGAGATCTCTTAAGATTTGGAGTGAAATCTACCCTGAAGTCCACGATAACTAACGAGATTTGGAGTGAATTCTCACCTGATGTCCATGAGATCTCAGGAGATTTGGCGTGAACTCTCGCCTGATGTCCATGACAGCTCACGAGATTTGAGGTTAATTCTCACCCGATATCCTTGAGATATTACGATATTTGGAGTGAAATCTCGCCTGAAGTCCATGACATCTCATGACATTTGGGGTGAATTCTCACCCAATGTCCATGAGATCACACGAGAATTGGAGTGAAATCTCACCTGATGTCAATGAGATCTCACGAAATTGCAGTCAGATGTTGCTCGATGTCCATGAGATCTCACGAGATTTGGAGTGAAGTCTTGACCAATATACATGAGATCTCATGAAATTTGTTCTCCAAGGTTTGGATGAGATGTCACAAGACTTGGAGTAAAATCTCCCCTAACCTCCATGAGCTATCGTTAGATTTGGAGTGAAATCTCGCCCAATGTCCATGAGATCTCACAATTTTGGAGAGAAGTTTCACCCGATGTCATTGAGATCCCACGAGATTTGGAGTGAGGTCTGCAAGGTTTGGATGAAATCTCACGATATTGGAGTAAAATCTCCACAAGTTCCATGACATCTCACGAGATTTAGAGTGAATTTTTGCCTGATATTCACAAGATCTCATGAGATTTGGAGTGAAATCTCGCCTGAAGTCCATGACATCTCATGAGTTTTGGAGGGACTTCTCACCCGATGCCCATGAGATCACACCAAGATTGGAGTGAACTGTCTCCCAATGTTAATGAGATCTCACGAGATTTGGAGTGAAATCTCCCTCATTGTCCATGAGATCTCACGAGATTTAGAGGGAATTCTTGCCTGACATTCATGAGATCTGACGAGATTTAGAGAGAATTCTTGCCTGAAGTCCATGACATCTCAAGAGATTTAGAGCGAATTCTGACCCGATGTCCAAGAGATCTCATGAGAATTGGAGTGAATCTTGCTCGATGTCCATGAGATCTCACATGATTTAGAGTGAAATCTTGGTCAATATCCATGAGATCTCACTAGATTTCGACTGAGGTCTGCAAGGCTTGGATGAAATCTCATGAGCCTTGGACTAAAGTCTTGCCCAAGTTCAATGAGATCTCAAGAGATTTGGATTGAAATCACACTCGATGTCCATCAGATCTCACGAGATTTGGAGTGAAATCTCGCCCAGTATCAATCAGATCTCACGAAATTTGGAGTGAAATCTCGGCTGATGTCCATAAGATCTCACGGAATTTGGAGTGAATGCTTGCCCAATATCCATGAGATCTCACGAGATTTGGACAGAGGACTGCAAAGTTTGGATGAAATCTCACGAGACTTGGAATAAAAGCTCGCCGAGTATCCATGAGATCTCACGAGATTTTGAGTGAATCCTTGCCCAATATCCATGAGATCTCACAAGATTTGGAGTGAAATCTGTAAGGTTTAGATGAAATCTCTAGAGACTAGGAGTAAAATCTCACCCAAGGCCCATGAGATCTCTCGAGATTTGGAGTGAAACCTCAACCGAAGTTCATGAGCTCTCACGAGATTTGGAGTGAAATCTCGCCCAATGACATTGGGATCTCACAAGATTTGGAGTGAAATCTCACCTGATGTCATTGAGATCTCACGGGATTTGGAATGAAATCTCGCCCAATGTCCGTGAGGTCTCACGAGATGTAGACTGAATTCTCGCCTGAGTTCCACGACATGTCACAATATTTGGAGTGAATTCTCACCTGATGTCCATGTGATATCTCGAGATTTGGAGTGAAATCTCACTAGCGTCCATGAGATCTCACGAGAATTGGAGTGAAATCTCCTACGATGTCCATGAGCTCTCTCAAGATTTCGAGTGAATTCACGCCTGAGGTCCATGACATCTCAAGAGTTTTGGAGTGAATTCTGACCCAATGTCCAAGAGATCTCATGAGATTTGGAGTTAAACTTCACCCGATGTCCATGAGCTCTCATGAGATTTGGACTGAGGTCTGCAAGCTTTGGATGAAATCTCACGAGGCCAGCAGTAAACTGTTGCCCAGGTCCATGAGATCTCAGGAGATGTGGAGTGAAATCTCACCCAGTGTCCTTGAAATATCACGAGATTTGGAGTGAAATCTCACTAGAGTCCATGAGATCTCATGAGAATTGGAGTGAAATCTCACCCAATTACAATCGGATCTCACAAGATTTTGAGTGAAATCTTACCCAATGACATTGAGATATCACAAGATTTGGGGTGAATACTTGCCCGATGTCCATGAGATCTCACGAGATTTGGACGGAGGTCTGCAAGCTTTGGATGAAATCTCATGATACTTGGAGTAAATTCTCGCTGAAAGTTCATGAGATATCACGAGATTTGAGGTGAAATCTCGCCCAATATCGATGAAATCTCACGACATTTGGAATGAAATCTTGCCCGATGACATTGACATCTCACGAGATTTGGATCTAAATCTCACCTGATGTCCATGAGATCTCGTGAGAATTGCAGTAAAATGTCACGCAGTGTCCATGAGATCTCACGAGATTTGGACTGAAATCACATCTGACATCCTTGAGAACTCAAGAGATTTGGAGTGAATTCTCGCATGATGTCCTTGAGATCTCACGAGATTTGGAGTGAAATCTCGCCTGATGACATTGACATCTCACGAGATTTGGATCTAAATCTCACCCGATGTCCATGAGATCTTGCGAGAATTGGAGTAAAATCTCACTCAGTGTCCATGAGAGCTCTCGAGGTTTGGAATGAAATCTCATCTGAAGTCCATGACAACTCACGAGATTTGGAGGAAATTCTGGCATGATGTCTTTGAGATCTCACAAGATTTGGAATACAATCTCACCCGATGTCCACGAGATCTCATGAGATATGGAGTGAAATCTCGCCTGGTGTCCATGAGATCTCACGAGATTTGAAATGAAATCTCGCCCAAGGTCCCAACCTGTGAGATCTCAATGACATCAGGCGAGATTTCACTCCAAATATCAGGAGATATCATTTATATTTGGCCAGATTTCATTCCAAATCTCATGAGATGTCAATGACTTCGGGCAAGATTTCATTCCAAATCTCGTGAGATCTCATTGATATTGGGTGAGATTTCACTCCAAATATCGTAAGATTTCATGAACTTTTGGTGAGATTCTACTTCTAGTCTCGTGAGATTTCATCCAAAGCTTGCAGACCTCAGTCCAAATCTCGTGAGATCTCATGGACATAGGGTGAAGTTTAACTCCAAATCTCGTGAGATCTCCTGGACATTGGGTCAGAATTCACTCCAAAACTCTTGAGATGTCATGGACTTCAGGAGGGAATTCACTCGAAATCTCATGAGATCTCAAGGAAATATGGTGAGATTTCACTGCAAATCTCATGAGATCCCATTGTCATTGGGTGAGATTTCACTCCAAATCTTATGAGAGCTCATGAACTTCGGTTGAGGTTTCACTCCAAATCTTGAGAGATCTCATGGGCCTTGGGCAAGATTTTACTCCTAGTCTCTAGAGATTTCATCTAAACCTTACAGATTTCACTCCAAATCTTGTGAGATCTCATGGATATTGGGCAAGGATTCACTCAAAATCTCGTGAGATCTTATGGACATCAGCCGAGATTTCACTCCAAATCTCGTGAGGTCTGATTGATACTGCGTGAGATTTCACTCCAAATCTCAAGAGATCTGATGGACCTCAGGGGAGATTTCACTCCAAATGTTGTGAGATCTCGACATCAGGTGAGATTGCACTCCAAATCTCGTGAGATCTCAAGGACATCGTGCGAGAATTTACTCCAAATCTCGTGAGTTCTCATGGACACTGGGTGAGATTTTACTCCAATTCTCACGAGATCTCATGGACATCGGGCAAGATTTTGATCCAAATCTCGTGATATGTCAATGTCATTGGGTGAGATTTCATTCTAAATCTCGTGAGATCTCGTGATAATGGCCGAAATTTCACTCCAAATCTCGTGAGATCTGATGAACTTTTGGTGAGATTTTATTCCAAGTCTCGTGAGATTTCATCCAAAGCTTGCAGACTTCAGTCTAAATCTCATGAGATCTCATGGACATTGAGCGAAGTTTAAATACAAATCTCATGAGATCTCTTGGACATCCGGTTAGAATTTACACCAAAACTCTTGAGATGGCATGGATGTCAGGAGAGAATTCACTCAAAATCTCATGAGATCTGATGGACATCGTGCGAGATTTCACTCCAAATCTTGTGAGCTCATGGACACTAGCGAGATTTCACTCCAAATCTCGTGAGATCCCATGGACATTGGGTGAGATTTCACTCCAAATCTCGAGAGATCTCATGGACCTTGGGGGAGATTTTACTGCTGGCCTTGTGAGATTTTATCCAAACCTTGCAGGCCTCAGTCCTAATCTCGTGAGATCTCATGGATATTGGGCAAGGTTTCACACTAAATCACGTTTGATCTCAATGACATTGGGCAAGATTTCACTCGAATTCTCATGAAATCTCATGGACATCAGGTGAGATTTCACTCCAAGTTTCGTGAGATCTCAAGGACATCGGGCGAGAATTCACTCCAAATCTCGTGAGATCTTCTTGATATGGGGCAAGATTTCACCCAGATCTCATGAGATCTGATGGACCTTGGGCGAGATTTCATTTCAAATCTCATGAGATCTCATGGACACCAGGCGAGATTTCACTCCATATCTCATGCGATCTCAGGGACATCAGGTGAGATTGTATTCCAAATCTCGTGAGATCTCAAAGACATCATGCAAGAATTTACTCCAAATCTCGTGAGTTGTCATGGACTTCAGATGAGATTGCAGTCCAAATCTCGTGAGCTCTCATGGACACCGGGTGAGATTTTACTCCAATTCTCACAAGATCTCATGGACATCGGGCGAGATTTAGATCCAAATCTCATGAGATGTCAATGTCATCGGGTGAGATTTCATTCCAAATATCATGAGATCTCATTGATATTGGGCGAGATTTCACTCCAAATCTCATGAGATCTCATGTACTTTCAGCAAGAAGTTACTCCAAGTATCATGAGATTTCATCCAAGGCTTGCAGACCTCGTGAGATCTCAATGTCATTGGGCGAGATTTCACTCAAAATCTCGTGAGATCTGATTGTTATTGGGTGAGATTTCACTCCAAATCTCAACAGATCTGAAGGACATCATGTGAGATTTCAATCCAATTCTTGTGAGATCTCATGGACTCTAGCGAGATTTCACTCCAAATCTCGTGATATTTCAAGGACACTGGGTGAGTTTTCACTCCATATCTCATGAGATCTCATGGACCTGGGGCGAGATTTTACTGCTGGCCTTGTGAGATTTCATCCAAAGCTTGCAGACCTCAGTCCAAATCTCGTGAGATCTCATGGACATCGGCGAAGCTTAAATCCAAATCTCGTGAGATCTCTTGGACATCGGGTCAGAATTCACTCCAAAACTCTTGAGATGTCATGGACCTCAGGCGTGAATTCACTCGAAATCTTGAGAGATCTCATGGACATCGTGGGAGATTTCACTCCAATTCTCGTGAGATCTCATGGACACTAACGAGATTTCACTCCAAATCTCGAGATATCACATGGACATCAGGTGAGAATTCCCTCCAAATATTGTGACATGAGATGGAACTCAGGCAAGAATTCAGTCTACATCTCGTGAGACCTCAGGGACATTGGGAGAGATTTCACTCCAAATCCCGTGAGATCTCAATGACATTGGGTGAGATTTCACTCCCAATCTCGTGAGATCTCAATGGCATTGGGCAAGATTTCACTCCAAATCTCCTGAGATCTCATGGACCTGGGGCGAGATTTTACTAGAGGCCTTGTGAGATTTCATCCAAAACTTACAGGCCTCATTCCAAATCTCGTAGGATCTCATGCATATTGGGCAAGGTTTCACTCTAAATCACGTTTGATCTCAATGTCATCAGACGAGATTTCACTCCAAATCTCATGCGATCTCATTGACATTGGGCGGGATTTTACTCCTAGTCTCATGAGACTTCATCCAAACCTTACAGACTTCAGTCCAAATCTTGTGAGATCTCATGGATATGGGCAAGGATTCACTCGAAATCTCGAGAGATCTCAGGGACATATGGAGAGATTTTTTTTTCCAAGTCTCGTGAGATTTCATCCAAACCTTGCAGTCCTCTGTCCCAATCTCGTGAGATCTCCTGGATATTGGGCAAGGATTCACTCAAAATGCCGTGAGATCTTATGGACATCAGCCGAGATTTCACTCCAAATCTCATGAGATCTTATTGATATGGGGCGAGATTCACCCAGATCTCGTGAGATTTCATGGACACCAGGCGAGATTTCACTCCATATCTCATGAGATTTTGTGGACATCGGGTGAGATTGTATTCCAAATCTCGTGAGATCTCAAAGACATCATGCAAGAATTTACTCCAAATCTCGTGAGTTGTCATGGACTTCAGATGAGATTTCAGTCCAAATCTCATGAGATCTCATGGACACCGGGTGAGATTTTACTCCAATTCTCACAAGCTCTCATGGACATCAGGAGAGATATAGATCCAAATCTCGTGAGATGTCAATGTCATTGGGCGAGATTTCATTCCAAATGTCGTGAGATTTCATTGATATTGGGCGAGATTTCACTCCAAATCTCGTGAAATCTCAAGGACATCGGATGAGTATTCACTCCAAATCTGGTGAGATCTCAATGTCATCAGGCAAGATTTCACTCCAAATCTCGTGAGGTCCAATTGATATTGGGCGAGATTTCACTCCTAATCTTGTGAGATCTGATGTACATTGTGGGAGATTTCACTCCATATCTCGTGAGAACTCAAGGACATCATGCGAGAATTTACTCCATATCTCGTGAGTTCTCATGGACTTCAGATGTGATTTCACTCCAAATCTCGTGAGATCGCATGGACACCAGGTGAGATTTTACTACAATTCCCGTGAGATCTCATGGACTTCGGGCGATATTTCACTCCAAATCTCGTGATATTTCAAGGACACTGGGTGAGATTTCACTCCAAATTTCATGAGATCTCATGGACCTGGGACGAGATTTTACTCCTGGCCTTGTGAGATTTCATCCAAACTTTGCAGTCCTCAGTCCTAATCTCCTGAGATCTCATGGACATTGGGCAAGGTTGAACCCTAAAAAACGTTTCATATCAATGACATCGGGTGAGATTTCAAGACGAATCTCGTGAGATCTCATGGACATCGTGGGAGATTTCACTCCAATTCTCGTGACATCTCATGGACACTAGCGAGATTTCACTCCAAATCTTAAGATATCACATGGACATCAGGTGAGAATTCACTCCAAATATTGTGTATGTCATGGAACTCAGGCGAGAATTCAGTCTACATCTCGTGAGACCTCAATGACATTGGGCGAGATTTCACTCCAAATCTCAGGAGATATCAATGTCATCGGGAAGATTTCACTCCAAATCTCGTGAGATCTCATGGACCTGGGGCGAGTTTTTAATGGAGGCCTCGTGAGATTTCATCCAAAACTTCCAGGCCTCAGTCCAAATCTTGTGAGATCTCATACATATTGGGCAAGGTTTCACTCTAAATCACATTTGACCTCAATGTCATCGGGCGAGATTTCACTCCAAATCTCGTGAGGTTCTACTGATATTGGGCGAGGTTTCACTCCAAATCTCATGAGATCTCATTGATATTGGGTGAGATTTTACTCCTACTCTTGTGAGATTTCATCCAAACCTTACAGACTTCAGTCCAAATCTTGTAAGATCTCATGGTTCTGGGCAAGGATTCACTCGAAATCTCGTGAGATCTCATGGATATAGGGCGAGATTTTATTCCAAGTCTCATGAGATTTCATCCAAACCGTGCAGTCCTCTGGCCCAATCTCGTGAGATCTCATGGATATTGGGCAAGGATTCACTCCAAATCCCGTGAGATCTAATGGACATCAGCCGAGAATTCACTCCAAATCTTGTGAGATCGTATTGATATGGGGCGAGATTTCACCCAGATCTCGTGAGATCTGATGGACCTTGGGCGAGATTTCATTTCAAATCTCGTGAGATCTCATGGACACCAGGCGAGATTTCACTCCATATCTCATGAGATCCCGTGGACATCGGGTGAGATTGTATTCCAAATCTTGTGAGATCTCAAAGACATCATGCCAGAATTTCCTCCAAATCTCGTGAGTTGTCATGGACTTCAGATGAGATTTCATTCCAAACCTCGAGAGCGCTCATGGACACTGGGTGAGATTTTACTCCAATTCTCGCAAGATCTCATGGACATCGGGCGAGATTTAGATCCAAATCTCGTGAGATGTCAATGTCATCGGGAGAGATTTCATTCCCCATGTTGTGAGATTTCATTGATATTGGGCGAGATTTCACCCAAATGTCGTGATATCTCATGAAATTTTGGCGAGAATTTACTCCAAGTGTCATGAGATTTCATCCAAAGCTTGCAGACCTCAGTCCAAATCTCGAGAGATCTCATGGACATCGGGCAAAGTTTAACTCCAAATCTCGTGAGATTGCTTGGATATTGGGTCAGATTTCACTCCAAAACTCTTAAGATGTCATGGACTTCAGGCGCGAATTCACTCAAAATCACGAGAGATCTCATGGACATCGGGAGAGTTTTCACTCCAATTTTCTTGAGATCTCAAGGACATCAGGCGAGTATTCACTCCATATTTCGTGAGATCTTAATGTCATTGGGCGAGATTTCACTCCAAATCTCGTGAGATCCGATTGTTATTGGGCGAGATTTCACTCCAAATCTCGACAGATCTGAAGGACATCATGTGAGATTTTAATCCAAATCTCGTGAGATATCATGCACACTAGCTAGATTTCACTCCAAGTCTCGTGAGATCTGAAGGACATCGGGTGAGAATTCACTCCAAATCACATTTGATCTCAATCATCAGGCGAGATTTCACTCCAAATCTCGTGAGATCTCATTGACATTGGGCCAGATTTTACTCCTAGTCTCGTGAGATTTCATCCACAACTTACAGACATCAGTCCAAATCTCGTGAGATCTCATGGACACCGCGTGAAATTTTACTCCAATTCTCCTGAGATCTCATGGACATCAGGTGAGATTTAGATCCAACTCTCATGAGATGTCAATGTCATTGGGCAAGATTTCACTCCAAATCTCGTGAGATCTGATGTACATTGTGGGAGATTTCACTCCAAAACTCGTGAGATCTCAATGTCGTCGGGCGAGTTTTCACTCAAAATCTCATGAGATCCGATTGATTTTGGGCGAGATTTCACTCCAAATCTCGTGAGATCTGATATACATTGTGGGAGATTTCACTCCAAATCTCGTGAGATCTCAAGGATATCGTGGGAGAATTCACTCCAAACCTTGTGAGTTCTCAAGGACGTCATGTGTAATTTCAGTCCAAATCTCGTGAGATCCGATAGTTATTGGGAGAGATTTCACTCCAAATCTCGTGAGATCCGATAGTTATTGGGTGAGATTTCACTCCAAATCTCAAGAGATCTGATGGATATCATGCGAGATTTCACTCCAAATCTCGTGAGATTTCATGGACACTAGCGAGATTTCATTCCAAATCTCATGAGAACACATGGACATTGGGTGAGATTTCACTCCAAATCTGGTGAGATCTGACGTACATTGTGGGAGATTTCACTCCAAATCTCGACAGATCTGAAGGACATCATGTGAGAGTTCAATCCAATTCTCGTGAGATCTCATGGACTCTAGCGAGATTTCACTCCAAATCTCGTGATATTTCAAGGACACTGGGTGAGATTTCACTCCATATCTCCTGAGATCTCATGGACCTGGGGCGAGATTTTACTGCTGGCCTCGTGAGATTTCATGCAAACCTTGCAGTCCTCAGTCCAAATCTCCTGAGATCTTATGGCTATTGGCAAAGGTTGCA
>NW_027921801.1:0-1371 GCF_054177405.1 Leptonychotes weddellii
AAAAAAAAAAAAAAAAAAATCAAAATGAGTTTTCTTTTTCTTTTTGGAAACTTTTCTTTTAATTAAAAATTCCTAAATCTTTTTAGGTAGTAAAAGCATAGAAAGAAAAATTTTATTGAAAGAGGAGCTGTATCAGTCAGGGTCCTGGCAAAGGCAGATGGCATCCTCAAATTGGGTACTTTGAGGCAAGTTTAATAAAGAGACTTGTTACAAATGCATGTGCAGGCTGGTGCTGTGCCCGGGAGAACTCCTGGGCATGATGGGGCAAACGCAGGAAGCAATTAACCAGAATCAGAATAGTGGAGGACTATGTGGAAGGGCCCATCCCCATGGAGGAAGTAGGTTGCCAGGCCATGCAAGCCCGTGGGAGGAAACCAGCGGAATAAATGCCCAGCTCACTCTCTGCCCTCCTTCTGATTTCATGTTAATGTTGTCTGAACTCAGCTGGAAGCCAAATGTTCAATTGTTACTGGTCATCTTCCTAGGGCAAACATCAAGGAGGGGGAAGGATAGGCTGTGGGTCTGAAGGGGCAAATAGAAGATACTCATATGGTTCATTCCTTTGGTCCCTTAACATCCACCTGGTACCTCATCCAGGTAAGAAATCCATGTCCTCAATGTAGGAAACAGACAAAATCCCAACTGCTAACATAGTATCATGGAGAGATATCTAGACCGGCATATTCCTACCTGAAGTCTGAAACATTAACTGCAACTAGGGGTCAGTATAAAAGGGAACAGAGAATAAATAGGGAAGGGATAAACAGTAAATATAAAAAAGCATTGCTACAGTCCCTAATTATGTAACTCATCACAAACTTATGTTGGTGGTCATTGCTTTCTTCTTCCCCTACCTATTCTATATTCTTTTTATACTCTGTTAGCATCTCCATAGAGAAGGTTCTTTGCCCAGTAGAATGACCCAGATTTTCACTCAGATGGGCAGTGAGATTTTAGAGGTCTTATCTTTATTAGATAGCAACAGTTCCCTGGTGATAAGGAATAAGGAATCTCCTCATTTGAATTCAGAACCTCCTTCCTTGCATAGTATAGTAGCAAACCCAGTGGGATCAAGTACATATGATCGTGGAGCTACCCCCTTACCTGTCTGTTGGTTTGGTGGTATAAGGGATCCAAATAGCCAAGGCTGAGTTTCAGCTTCTAATTTGTGGAAACATAGCCATGCTCCCCATTAAAAGCACCTCTTCCTTGGGCGTAAGATCTCTAAGTCCAATGAGGCTAAGATGGTGGGGACTGAAAGCAAGCATTCATCAAGGGTTTTATTAGTAATTAGGGCCACTTCTACCTCCATGCTTTGGTTCCTGAACCTGACTCTAGGTAAGGGCGCCTGGGTGGCTCAGTTGGTTAAGC
>NW_027921802.1:0-227 GCF_054177405.1 Leptonychotes weddellii
ATCAACCAGTATTTGAACAGTACTACCGAGATCAGATGGAATTAAAAGAAAAGTTGAAATTGGCACAAGAATCAGAAGAGAAGAAAAGTTAATACTACATGGAGTTGAAATGTAATTGTTTAAAGTTCTATTGAAATTATACATTGACTATAAATAATCTAGTAAAAACTTCTCAAGTATATTTTAAACACAAATAAATGATTTTAAAACAAGCACTGTCAATTTTA
>NW_027921803.1:0-227 GCF_054177405.1 Leptonychotes weddellii
TCATCCCTCAATGTCTAAATTAAGATACTATTTTCTTTATTAGGATAATTAATAATCTAGATCCTTTACTACTCAGTGAACCAGAGGAGAGTCATGTCATCACCCTGTTCTTCATATTCTTTATTAAGAAATGTAAATGTATAAGGATGCTAGATCCTTGCTGCTCAGATTAGGGTCCTCAGCCAGTGATGCCTTCTGTGAATTTGTGTGGAATGCAGAATCAGAGG
>NW_027921804.1:0-227 GCF_054177405.1 Leptonychotes weddellii
GGCAGGGTTATTCTTTCCTTCCTTCAGGGTCTTTGAGTCCACCCCCTCCCCCCCACTTCCTCTTTCCCCTTTGCTGCCACGGCTCCGAGGGTGGCATCGCTCCTTCTTGGTAGAGCTGACCCGCTCACCAAGGCAGGAGCGTCCCTCTGGCCACAGCCGGTGCCGTGAGCTGGCAAGTTCCAGAACCGCGCTGGGGGCACTGGGTGATTAGGGCCAGCGTT
The DNA here is from genome assembly GCF_054177405.1 of Leptonychotes weddellii. Lineage (NCBI taxonomy): Eukaryota > Metazoa > Chordata > Mammalia > Carnivora > Phocidae > Leptonychotes > Leptonychotes weddellii. The sequence goes on from NW_027921804.1 coordinate 222, forward strand.
TCTTTT
>NW_027921805.1:0-227 GCF_054177405.1 Leptonychotes weddellii
AAATATACTGTTATCTCACTTTTGCCAACTGATACCAGTACAAATATGACCTGCATTTTCTTTTTTTTTTTTATTCTTATGTTAATCCCCATACATTCAATCATTAGTTTTAGATGAAGTGTTCCATGATTCATTGTTTGTGCATAACACCCAGTGCTCCATGCAGAATGTGCCCTCCTCAATACCCACCACCAGGCTAACCCATCCTCCCACCCCCCTCCCCTCTA
>NW_027921806.1:0-227 GCF_054177405.1 Leptonychotes weddellii
ACAGTCAGCCGGCCACCATTGCCCAGCAGTGGAGATGGTGAAGTCAGAGGTGACGGGGGTCTTTACTTGGGGAAGCTTCTTTAACGCGTGCTCATAGTTTAGCGACAAGGCTAAATTGTCGATGTCGGTGAGCCCTTCTGTGGGATCCCCCAGACCCGCACGCCCCGTCACCCAACGTGCCTGAGGCTGGGATGGTCACTGCCCTCAGAGGCATCACTGAGGAGATG
>NW_027921807.1:0-227 GCF_054177405.1 Leptonychotes weddellii
CTCCCCCTAAAATAAATAAATAAGTCTTAAAAAAAAACCCTTCAAATCAGTGTATCACAAAATGTTAAACCAAGATTTCAAAAATAATTAAGATTATTCGATCACATTGCTCTCATAAAGAATATATTAATTATAAAACTTTTTATGGGAGATAAATATTAAAGAGGAGAAATTATTAAAATATTTTCTTTAAAATGTTTTTTAAATGTCATAATATTTCTAACAAG
>NW_027921808.1:0-227 GCF_054177405.1 Leptonychotes weddellii
GCTGTCCTCTTCCTCTGCTCGCTGTCCACTGTCCCCTTCCTCCGCCTGCTGTCCCCTTCCTCCACTTGCTGTCCTCTTCCTCTGCCCGCTCTCCCCTTCCTCCGCCCACTGTCCACTGTCCCCTTCCTCCGCCCGCTCTCCCCTTCCTCCACTTGCTGTCCCCTTCCTCCACTCTCTGTCCCCTTCCTCCGCCCGCTGTCCACTGTCCCCTTCCTCTGCCCGCTGTC
>NW_027921809.1:0-227 GCF_054177405.1 Leptonychotes weddellii
TAGTATAAAACAAAAAGATATTTCCCGCGTGAAGCACAAAACTAAAGGGTCAGGCACAAAGGAAGAAAAATGTGTGCCATGGTAAAAATACCGATGCCAGACAAGTATTTTTCCAGGGGACAGGGTCGGGAAGCAAGGGGCGAGAGGGTGTTGGAGGAAACAGCAAAGAGGGGTACTGGTTTTTTTTTTTTTATTCTTATGTTAATCCCCATACATTACATCATTAG
>NW_027921810.1:0-227 GCF_054177405.1 Leptonychotes weddellii
CAGACTGCGGTCTCTCTGCTCTGAGGCAGAGGGTTGAAAACGTTCTCTTCTGTTCTGACTTGTGGAAGAGACCCGGAAAGCCGCCAGGGAAAGCTACCAGAGAACAAAAGTCACAAAGACTGATTCCCGCTGAGCCCATCCCCCACCACAGGGGGGCAGGGCAACTCCGCCCAAACAGGGTTGCCTGAGTAACAGCACGGCAGGCCCCTCCCGCAGAAGACAGGCTG
>NW_027921811.1:0-227 GCF_054177405.1 Leptonychotes weddellii
TCAAATAAATAAAAATTAAAAAAAAAACAAAACTCAGCATTTAAAAAAAAATATATCAACATACATCCCAATTACAAATTACACAATGCATCAGTTCAGACAATGTGGAATAAATAATTCCAAGGATGCAAATTAGCAATGTAAAACAATAGAGAAAAATACATGTGTATTACATTAGATGAGCTACTTAATAGTGATACGGGGTCAATTATTTATATAAAAATAAA
>NW_027921812.1:0-1371 GCF_054177405.1 Leptonychotes weddellii
ATTGAGGTTTTGATTTTATACCACATCTTCTTTATCCATTCATCTGTTGATGGACATCTTGGCTCTTTCCACAGTTTGGCTATTGTGGACATTGCTGCTATAAACATCGGGGTGCACATACCCCTTCGGGTCCCTACATTTGTATCTTTGGGGTAAATACCCAGTAGTGCAATTGCTGGGTCGTAGGGCAGCTCTATGGGTGGCATCACAATTCCGGACTTCCAGCTCTATTACAAAGCTATAATCATCACGACAGAATGGTCCTGGCACAAAAACAAACACATAGATCAATGGAACAGTACACATCTAATTTTAAAACAAGACACGTCTAATATTCCTCCATTAAATATGATGCTTGTCGAGGTTGGTGGTTTATCGCAGTATCATTGATGGTTCTCTAGGGCAGAACCTAGATTCTGTTCTAGCTAATCAAAGCAGAAAAGGACATATTATCTGCAAGAAAGTCAGACACCCGTAAAATCGGGACTGGATCCACAGTGAGAAATGTGTAACCACACACAGCTCCGTTCTGGTGGAATAGTGCCGGGATTGCTGTCTGCCACTCAGCACCCAGGGCTTTTGTGAGCAAATGCCCTGACATGTGCCTCAGTTTCCCCAGAAACACCAGACCTCCACCACTACAAGCCGATCTCCCTGCCCTGTTACTTCCAGGTCTCACCTAATAACTCTAGCTGTAATAAAAGTACAGAAGATACAGTTTTTAGCTTTCTAACCTCGGTAGATCAAGAATTCTACCAGAGTGTATTTGAATGGGTGTGAAGTGAATAAATTTATAGCGTCTACCATAAGTTGAGAAGCATCAATATAAGAAAATTCTTTTCTATTCCTAATTATTCCTATTAGTTAAAGGACTTTTTAAGACTTATTTATGCCTATCGAGATTTATCAAATGCTTTTTATGAGCCACAGTGTCCAAGCTTATTGTAGGAATTTGTTATTTGCTAAGTCTTTATGCAAGAAAGAATGAGTTCAAGTGAACAGAAGCAGAGGTTGGACCATGACCCTATTTCACCTCCTCAATTGCCTTGCTAAGCATGTAGTGTAGGCCCCAAAGAGAGTGGAAAGGATTAGACAATCCATTTTCTGTAGGTAAGTCAAGTCACAAGTCAAGTTAACTGGAATGAAATAATTAAACATTTTTCAGTGTTCTGTCGGAGTCATATGGTTTTTCTCCAATATGGTGAATTAGAGGGCATTTCTAATAACATTTTTCAGTATTCTGTTGGAGTCATATGGTTTTTCTCCAATATGGTGAATTAGAGGGCATTTCTAATGTTGAGGTATCCTTACATTCTGGGAGCAACCTCTGTTTCATAATGATGCAGTGTGTGTGTGTGTGTGTGTGTGTGT
>NW_027921813.1:0-227 GCF_054177405.1 Leptonychotes weddellii
GCTCACGAGACACATTTATTAATGTTGTGAATCCACAACATTTACAGCATTTCCTCACGTAGTCTATACAATGTAAATGCCATCGAAGGTTTACTGGCTGGTGTTCCTATCTCCTCTGCATTCTTTAGAATTGTTTTCAGGGTGCCTGGGTGGCTCAGTCAGTTAAGCGTCTGCCTTCGGCTCGGGTCGTGATCCTGGCATCCTGGGATCAAGCCCCACGTTGGGCT
>NW_027921814.1:0-227 GCF_054177405.1 Leptonychotes weddellii
AGATAGCTGGGATTTTCATCAAGGCACCTGGCAGTTTCAATAGGAGAGGTTTTATGATTTGGTAGGAAAATCTCTGTGTGAAAGTGCCCAGGAATGACGCCTGACAGTGTCACCTCTAGCTTCTGAAATGCAAGCAGCCACCAGTGTCTTCATGTTTTCTGGGGGCCTGCAATATGACTTAGGGTGATAGGGTATCAGGCGGGGGCTGTAAAACTGTGTAACTGCAG
>NW_027921815.1:0-227 GCF_054177405.1 Leptonychotes weddellii
GCGCCTGGGTGGCTCAGTTGGTTAAGCGACTGCCTTCAGCTCAGGTCATGATCCCAGGGTCCTGGGATCGAGTCCCGCATCGGGCTCCCTGCTCTGCGGGGAGCCTGCTTCTCCCTCTCCCACTCCCCCTGCTTGTGTTCCCTCTCTCGCTGTGTCTCTCTCTGTCAAATAAATAAATAAAATCTTTAAAAAAATAAAATAAAATAAAATAAAAATAAAAAAATGTG
>NW_027921816.1:0-227 GCF_054177405.1 Leptonychotes weddellii
ATTTTGCTTACTGCCTACTTATAGAAAACAATTCCCTGAAAATTAACAGATTTCTCCTTGTTAATCAGTGTTGCTCAGTGTTGCAGGGCAAAAAACAATCTAAGTCAACCGACCTTTGAAAATATCTTTTAGTCAGAAATTTAGCCCCAATGGGGAGAAACACAAGTGGTGCTTATACCCCCCGAAAAAGTGGTTTTTTTAAAATTTTTTATTGTTACGTTAATCAT
>NW_027921817.1:0-227 GCF_054177405.1 Leptonychotes weddellii
TGGTCCTACAGGGAAGTCTGAAAACATAGAATTTATAATTACGTTTTCAGCTGGTACAAGTGTATGTATTGGTGGCTCCATCTTTTTTTTTAAAGATTTTATTTATTTACTTGACAGAGAGAGACAGCGAGAGAGGGAACACAAGCAGGGGGAGTAGGAGAGGGAGAAGCAGGCTTCCCGCCGAGCAGGGAGCCCGATGTGGGGCTTGATCCCGGGACCCTGGGATC
>NW_027921818.1:0-227 GCF_054177405.1 Leptonychotes weddellii
TCAGCATGAATTTCCAAAGACAGTAGAATTTAAATAGCCCCCTATCTCCCCACATCCCCAAAATCCTTGATAAGTAAAAACAGAACATTTATAAAGCATCAGTCTCTGACCCAAATTCTAAGGCCCAGCCTCAGTTAGCTTTTGCAGGCACAGCTTTCAGACACAATAGTTTTCAACTGGGAACTTCTGAGACAGTATAGCATTACCCAATGTGTAATAAAGTATAT
>NW_027921819.1:0-227 GCF_054177405.1 Leptonychotes weddellii
CTTGAGCCGAAACCAAGAGTTGGAGGCTCAACTGACTGAGTCCACCCAGGTGCCCCCAAAATAGACTTTAATACAAAAAAAATGGTACTACAAATAAAGAGGGACATTTTATAATTAAAAGGTCAACCCATCAGGAAGATGTAGCAATTATAAGCATATGCCTACCTAACAAAGAAATATATGAAGCAAAAGCAGGCAAAATTAAGGGGGGAAATATAAATTCAGCA
>NW_027921820.1:0-227 GCF_054177405.1 Leptonychotes weddellii
GCAGTATTTCCCAATCCTCTCTCCAAAGATTCATTTTTATTCCTTTTCCCTGATACGTTTTTTTAATTTTATTATGTTATGTTAGTCACCATACATTACCTCATTAGTTTTTGATGCAGTGTTCCATGATTCATTGTTTGCGTATAACACCCAGTGCTCCATTCAGTACGTGCCCTCTTTAATACCCATCACCGGGCTGGGGGGGGGGGGGGGGGGGGGGGGGGGGG
>NW_027921821.1:0-227 GCF_054177405.1 Leptonychotes weddellii
CCAACATGGATCATGCTGGGGAGGCCAGAAGAGGCATGGCAAGACTCGGAGAGAAGCATGGGGGCTGCAGGATAGAACTTCCAGGGAGACTGGGTTGTCACCGTGAGCCCAGGATGTAGGGTTGGAAATAAGGGGCCAGACACAGAGACCAGGGGGCTCATCTGGGTGCCCAGCACAGCACACGGCCTGGGAGGGACCCACAGGAGAAGGCCTGGCCTGCCCCACCC
>NW_027921822.1:0-227 GCF_054177405.1 Leptonychotes weddellii
TGTAAACACTAGCACAAACAACTGGAAGACATGATTTTTAAAAGATATAATCTAATAGCTCAAAAACTGTACATAAGAATACATATAACTGAAAGACTTTTATGTCAAATAAAAAATATTGAGAGGTATAAAACAAGATCTAAGTGAATAAAGAGTAAATTCTATACATGTCTGAAAAGAACAATTCTATAAAAATACTGTCTCCCAAAGTAGCTATAATTTCAATG
>NW_027921823.1:0-1371 GCF_054177405.1 Leptonychotes weddellii
GCTTAACCAACTGAGCCACCCAGGCGCCCTTACCTAGAGTCAGGTTCAGGAACCAAAGCATGGAGGTAGAAGTGGCCCTAATTACTAATAAAACCCTTGATGAATGCTTGCTTTCAGTCCCCACCATCTTAGCCTCATTGGACTTAGAGATCTTACGCCCAAGGAAGAGGTGCTTTTAATGGGGAGCATGGTTATGTTTCCACAAATTAGAAGCTGAAACTCAGCCTTGGCTATTTGGATCCCTTATACCACCAAACCAACAGACAGGTAAGGGGGTAGCTCCACGATCATATGTACTTGATCCCACTGGGTTTGCTACTATACTATGCAAGGAAGGAGGTTCTGAATTCAAATGAGGAGATTCCTTATTCCTTATCACCAGGGAACTGTTGCTATCTAATAAAGATAAGACCTCTAAAATCTCACTGCCCATCTGAGTGAAAATCTGGGTCATTCTACTGGGCAAAGAACCTTCTCTATGGAGATGCTAACAGAGTATAAAAAGAATATAGAATAGGTAGGGGAAGAAGAAAGCAATGACCACCAACATAAGTTTGTGATGAGTTACATAATTAGGGACTGTAGCAATGCTTTTTTATATTTACTGTTTATCCCTTCCCTATTTATTCTCTGTTCCCTTTTATACTGACCCCTAGTTGCAGTTAATGTTTCAGACTTCAGGTAGGAATATGCCAGTCTAGATATCTCTCCATGATACTATGTTAGCAGTTGGGATTTTGTCTGTTTCCTACATTGAGGACATGGATTTCTTACCTGGATGAGGTACCAGGTGGATGTTAAGGGACCAAAGGAATGAACCATATGAGTATCTTCTATTTGCCCCTTCAGACCCACAGCCTATCCTTCCCCCTCCTTGATGTTTGCCCTAGGAAGATGACCAGTAACAATTGAACATTTGGCTTCCAGCTGAGTTCAGACAACATTAACATGAAATCAAAAGGAGGGCAGAGAGTGAGCTGGGCATTTATTCCGCTGGTTTCCTCCCACGGGCTTGCATGGCCTGGCAACCTACTTCCTCCATGGGGATGGGCCCTTCCACATAGTCCTCCACTATTCTGATTCTGGTTAATTGCTTCCTGCGTTTGCCCCATCATGCCCAGGAGTTCTCCCGGGCACAGCACCAGCCTGCACATGCATTTGTAACAAGTCTTTTTATTAAACTTGCCTCAAAGTACCCAATTTGAGGATGCCATCTGCCTTTGCCAGGACCCTGACTGATACAGCTCCTCTTTCAATAAAATTTTTCTTTCTATGCTTTTACTACCTAAAAAGATTTAGGAATTTTTAATTAAAAGAAAAGTTTCCAAAAAGAAAAAGAAAACTCATTTTGATTTTTTTTTTTTTTTTTTT
>NW_027921824.1:0-227 GCF_054177405.1 Leptonychotes weddellii
GGGAAAAACGGGCGAAATCGGAGGGGGAGACAAACCATGAGAGACTATGGACTCTGAGAAACAAACTGAGGGTTCTAGAGGGGAGGGGGTGGGGGGGATGGGTTAGCCTGGTGATGGGTATTAAAGAGCACTTGGGTGTTATACGCAAACAATGAATCATGGAACACTACATCAAAAACTAATGATGTAATGTATGGTGATTAACATAACATAATAAAATTAAAAAA
>NW_027921825.1:0-227 GCF_054177405.1 Leptonychotes weddellii
TCTGTGAGCATCACGCCTGGTGGCAGTGCTGGGCAGTTTGTTACGGGGCATGGGGCACTGTGACGGCCACTCACAGTGCTGGGGACGCAATCAAGGCTCAAAGGAAGTGACTGCTTCCATCAGCACAGATAGGCAGTCCCACTCTCCCACGGGGTCCCGGATGACCTGGGGACGCTGCTCCTGTCCGGGCTCAGCCCCCACTCTGACCCAGGGCCCTGAGTCCCAGA
>NW_027921826.1:0-227 GCF_054177405.1 Leptonychotes weddellii
TAAATATTTATTATGAGGGTTTTTCCAGCATCATTTAAAACAGTAAATCCCAGAAGCAACCTGGGTATCCAGTGACTGGTAACTGTGTAGATAAACTGTGATATCCTCCTACTATGGGACAGTGCACAATTTAGAACATGATCAGAAGACTTTTTAAAAATATTTATTTGGGGGGCACCTGGGTGGCTCAGTCGTTAAGCGTCTGCCTTCGGCTCAGGTCATGATCC
>NW_027921827.1:0-227 GCF_054177405.1 Leptonychotes weddellii
CCCCCCCTTCATTCTTCCCCTCCTGCTATCTTCTTCTTCTTTTTTTTTTTTAACATATAATGTATTATTTGCTTCAGAGGTACAGATCTGTGATTCAACAGTCTTGCACAATTCACAGCGCTCACCATAGCACATGTCCTCCCCAGTGTCTATCACCCAGCCACCCCATACCTCTCACCACCCCCACCACTCCAGCAACCCTCAGTTTGTTTCCTGAGATTAAGAAT
>NW_027921828.1:0-227 GCF_054177405.1 Leptonychotes weddellii
CCCCATGAGAACAGAAAGCACATCTGTCTTATTGACTGATTTATGCCCAGTACTTAGCATTGCTCAATAATGATGTGTGGAGTAAATCAAGAATAAGCTAACTTAATGAAAATAGAGCTACCCTATGATCCAGCAATTGCACTACTGGGTATTTACCCCAAAGATACAAAAGTAGGGATCCGAAGGGGTACGTGCACCCCGATGTTTATAGCAGCAATGTCCACAAT
>NW_027921829.1:0-227 GCF_054177405.1 Leptonychotes weddellii
TCAGGTTGGAAGCAGTGTCCCCATTACATGCATGCATTTCTGTCTGGAAAGCACATACCAAAAAAAAGTAGTTCTCTCCCCCTGCCTCTGCAGTTCTGTTGATCGTCTTTTCCAAGAGGGAAACATGTTACTTCTCTTAACCTGTGGACTCTGGCTTTAGACCCCAAAGTGTCAACTCTTGAGGGTTCTTTACAGCCCCCGTGCCTGGGGCCGGTGAGCATTGACCG
>NW_027921830.1:0-227 GCF_054177405.1 Leptonychotes weddellii
CATGCAGAAGAATGAAACTGGACCATTTCCTTACACCACACACAAAAATAGACTCCAAATGGTTGAAAGACCTCAATGTGAGACAGGAGTCCATCAAAATCCTAAAGGAGAACACAGGCAGCAACCTCTTTGACCTCAGCCGAAGCAACTTCTTCCTAGAAACATCGCCAAAGGCAAGGGAAGCAAGGGCAAAAATGAATTATTGGGACTTCATCAAGATAAAAAGC
>NW_027921831.1:0-227 GCF_054177405.1 Leptonychotes weddellii
TGCCTGTCCAGCTGAAAATGGGGGTAGAGGACCCTCACCTTCTCCTGGTGGAGCAAGGGAAGGATGGTGAGCCCTGGCTGGGGCTTGGGCTGGCCTCTTCCTCCTCCCTCCTCCCTTCTTGCCTACCCAGGGCCTACAGCACCTGTTAGCACACATGCAGGGAAGAAGCTCATCTGCCTCAGGGACATTCTCAGCAACACCCCCCCCCTCACCCCAACGCTAGGGCC
>NW_027921832.1:0-227 GCF_054177405.1 Leptonychotes weddellii
GGAGATGAGGAGCAGTCTCCGGGTGGGCGCACACACCCCGCCGGGGAATTAGCTTCTCACTGGAAGGAAGGCCAAGGGGAGGGATGAGGAGGGAAGGGTGTGTTGGTTCTGAGCGCTGACCAGCCCCGCTCTTGGCCAGTGGGACAGGAAAGTGGGTTTCTGGTTTTCACCTGCATTGCTTCAGTTGTCTGTGAGGGTGACATTTCCCTTTGTACTGTAATGTTCCC
>NW_027921833.1:0-227 GCF_054177405.1 Leptonychotes weddellii
GGAAGGCAAATATTTTTTGTGGGAATGAAAATATCTAGTGAAGGGAAAATATTAAAACATAAGCAAGAATAACTGATTTTTTTAAGGAATCTCAACTTAGGGATGTAAATATGAAATGATTTTATTCTAATAATTACCTCCTAATTTCCTATACTAAAGGTGGCCATTTTCTTGGTGAGGGGTTAAAAAAAAAAAAAAAAGGACTGTTCGCTCTTCCTTCCAGGTGT